>NW_025400983.1:81873-185070 GCF_015345945.1 Tribolium madens
TACAAATTCAAAAAAATTTGAAAATCAAAATAATCATTCAAAGATAATTCCATTAATTTTATAGGCCATTAAAAACCAATTGATTTGCCATAATTAAGTAACACTTCTAATATATTTAATAGATGAAATTGGAAAAACCTTCGACTATATAACAGTTTCATTTATTTTTTATCCGTCGTAAATATTGGCCAGTTTTATTTGAATCAGCCGTAGAATAAGTTGAATACGAGTCGCCTATTGGTTCCCCAAACTATAATCTCCACACATATGCAAATGTTCCACCCACTTAAATTACTGGTAAACATCAGAGATAAATTGTTTTATGTTTGTTTACAACAAACAGAGCATCAAACACTTTTTAAAAACGATCAAACATTTTTTAAAACGATTAGTGAGCAAAAAGATAACGAAATTTAAAAAAGATATTTTTTTCATAAAAATAAGTTTCAAGTCGAAAATTAGTCCGTTATTTACAGTTATACCTATTTGCTAAAAATAATTCACTTAAACAGTAAATTATTATACTTATTATTCAAAAGAAATAACACATTCGCAATGTTATAGTTCACTCTTAGAAATTAAGTAAGTATGCAGAGACACACTTTTAGAATAATAGTAAAATTTCATAAATCCAGCACGTTTTCCATGGATTTTAAAGCTTAAGACGTTAGAAGTTATAAAAGAAAAATTTGGTGAAGAAGACGAAAAATTGCATAGTTAAGCGCAGAATTATAAAACTTTGAACAAAATAAGCTTAAGGGGATGAATGTCGATGATAATACTGCATTGTTGTAAGCAAGAATAAATTTAACGAGCACGATAATTATATGAATCTTTCGTATGTCTTCTATTTTGTCAAAACAAGAAGTTCATAATTAGTGTCATCATTATTCTGTTAAAAGAAAAACCTGTCACATTCAAAAAGCGCTCTTAGTTTAATGATGAATCTAATATAAAATAAAAACAAAACTGTACTTCCTAAAAACATAAAACCTATGTTCAAACGACGTTCACATTAAATATAAATGAAAATGGTAAAGTTTGAGCCCACACAGCACATATTCTACAACTCACATCTTCCATCTTGCGATTATACGAACACAAAAAGAAATGGACCATTTCGAGATCCGTTGTGAGTGGTGAAGTGTCATTTTTCATGTTATTTCAGCAACCCTTCACGTATTTTATCTCCAAGTTAGTTAATTTGTTAACGTTTCTTCAAATTTGATATTCCGTTTATCTACGAGGAGGGAAACATACATCGGCTTAATTTAAGAAAAACACTTGTACTAGCTGTCGGTTGATTTAAACAATATTATCATTTCTACCTGCAACAATGAAACTTTCAAGTTGAATACACATCTGCAGATCTTCCGGTCCAGTTATTCAACGAAATCATCAGTTGCATCAATACGACACGATGTAAGTCGTATCGTACTTTTACGCCAAGTCTGAATTTACATTTTTCTAAAATAATATTTACATACGAACGACCATCTGTTGAACTCACTTTTAAATAAACCGAAGAGATCGTTTTGGAAGCTGAAACTGAAATCAGTAAATCAAGCTTCGCATCCCTCACTTAGATTGTGTTTGTTTGCCCTCAATATGCACCACACTCCTTGCTGCTATTTTTAAGCTCGCCCGGAATGAATAAGCTCCGGTTGAAGCTCATTAATAATCTTTAGTTATTACATTCATAAATTAACTGTTTCTCGTCGTGACTAACACAACAATACATGTCAAAATATTCTTATTAACTAATTAAATTTTAATTAAACTGTATTATAGTTGGTAAAGTACTGGAATCAAAATTAATTTTGGCTAGAATATAAAGGAGAGGTACCAACGTTGTTCCTAATATCGTTATAATTAACATCTCGATCTTCACGTTGGTGGTAATTTTAGTTTAACTTATCGGATTAACTCGACGTGGATGGCCCGCATCATCTAAGCCTAGAGAAGCTTTTTGCCGTAATGTAATTACGATGTGTGTATTTTGTGTATGTCTGTATAAGCATCTGCGATAAAAACACTTTTTCCTTTTATAAAAGTTTTTTTACCATATGTAACGGTGTATAATTAAATTTCAAACCGGAAATAGATTATACTTGATGGATACACTTTTATCACTTTTACATTAAAAACAAGAAAGTTATTCCTTACGCTTGATCCAATAATTAATATTTCATGTTTATTATCTCATTGAATATGCTACTGTTTATTTTAAAAAAAGTTTCTTCAAACACAAGCCTATGACTGAAGTTGTGTAATGGTTAAATATAAAAGTTTAAATCAACATATGAACAACCGCAAAACTCTCATTTCAAAGTTCAGTTTCTCATTTTCAATAATATTTATTGAATTTTATTTTTGCATCTAACAGAAAAATATTCATCCTGACAGAAAGTATAGATTGTTATTACCTGCAATATTACACGAATATTCTGAAAAATTGGCACGCACTAAATCGTAAGGTAGCATGAAACGAAATATAATAAATAGAGAATATCTGTTGTCTATTCCACACGCCTGAAAAATGTAAAATTTCGACAGTTATGTTGAGTTTATTAAAAAAAAAAACAGAAATAAATATTTCTTGAAAAATCCTGACCTGATCTGATATGCAAAAAAAAGATAATCGTGATCCCAATATTTTTTTTTGCATAGTGATTATGAAAGTTGAATTTTCTTCACGACTAATCGTATAAAAAGTTATACTTTTTTAAACAATCTCTATAGTTATTTTTATAGTTTCTATAAAGTTCGTTACGAAGAGCTCGCGATACATTACGATTTGATTTATCAAATTGATATCTTTTTGGTCTCGGGCAGAGCCCTCGTTAATAAAGTGCAAATTCGTGAAAAAAAGTATGACTTTCAAAACTAGTTGTACAAATAGCTATAAAAAATAAACAACAAAACTCAAAAATTTGATATCAACTTTATCAATGTAAAAAATATTCATATACATACATATCTTCCCAATACAAGTAATATTATAACTAGAAACTTCTTGTTCTCGTCAATTATTACTACATTATTCCGTCCGTAGATTATACAGTAGAATAATTTTACTAATTAAAATTACTCACCGGAATAATTTCAGCTCTTGCTTATGTATTAAATAATTTCCCCACTTCAAATGCACCTTGCACTGTTTTCATTCTTTTCTTAACATTAACAACAGTAATACATCCAAAGTATAAAAAGTATGAAAACCAGCAATTTTTTAAAATCGTTTGCCTTCAGAAAATAATATTGATTAATAAGTGGAAGTTCAATTGTGAACGAACATTCTATTGAAAGTTATTAATCTGACATTTGACACCTCGGCGGGTGTATTAAAAACTATGGTCCGTTCACAACACACTCATATCACCGCCAACTATGACGCCAATTTTAAATAAACACGTTAAGATTACGAATTTTTTCTTTCAAATTGTCAAGTTACGCATAATATTTTTCTAAATTAGTATTCAATTGCTTCTATAGCAATTTTTCTTACTTCTGGGGGAGCGCACTACTCCATTTCAACAATTTTAATATCAGATTCACACACTATTTCAATATTTTTTTGACATTTCTAAAATATCTAAAAATCAAACGCAATTTTGATGGCCTACCATTGATTGTGAATAAAATAGTATACAAACCTTATACATAAGCACTCGGGAGAATGCCATATTTACCACCTCGTTTGTAATGTACTATTTCTTGTCAAAATTAAAATTTATATCTCGATAAGATCTGCATGTATTTTAGACCAAAAATTCATTTTCACTTTTACGTTGGTATTTCAGATTTTATTGTTTTTCATGGCACACTAGCATCCAAGAAATTTCATGTGTATTTTTCAGACAAACAGAATTATTTCCCAAACTACAAGGTGCGCCAGAACTCGCGCCTCAGAGAAAATTTTCAAGTAAGGTAACATACCAGGAACAAAAAATTCTATCTGTCAAAAAATTTTGACATTTAATTTTTGACATTTGACATTTTTTTATATTTATTTAATGATACTGATGATCTTGTATATGTTTTTTTATAATTACTTAGTAAAGGGACAAAAATTTTGCCAATAAAAGCCACAAATAACATTGAACGGAGTTACAATTTAGGATACAGCTTCCTTGTTTCCTCTTTTAATAGCTTATAGCAAAAAAAAATGGAAAAGTGCAAACTTCGAAATTTTTATAGATAAACTTTTTTCAACATTTTTTCCATGTTCATGGTATCTTACCTCATATGGCATTTTTCTCTACGGTGCGAGTTCTGGTGCACCCTGTATTAACTTTTGGGAAAAAAGTTAAAAGGTAAAAAAGATGTAAAATTATCTTCATTTGGTTCTAAATTTTCTGTTTAATATACACAACTTTAAGCTTAATTACCTACATCAACAAAAGAAAACGTATGTATGTATAAATAATCGTTTAAAATTAAAAAAAAAAAACATAACAATTGCGCATTTCTTAATATCAATAATTACACTGATATAGTATGAATATAATGATAATGGTGGAGTATGTCAGAGCGATCTCTCAATCAACGCTCGAGTGCTAATTATCTGTACTTATAGCGTTCACATGTGTGAAAATGACATTGTTTGTTCATCAATTTACACCCATTGTACACCATTTTAGAAAACATTTACGCCTGTTACACTTCTGAATTGTTTGTAGAACGTCCGACAGTTGTTGATTCTTGTACTCGTTTTGAACCAGAGAGAAAATCCGGAGGAAAAGCAAGTAATTATGCAGCCCTTCTGCTGGTTTTATTAGGTCAACTGGAAACTAAATCTCGATTGAAACAAGAAACTTCCACTGTTAATATTGACTTTTGCCACTAAAGTTTTTAATCGATCGAACCAAAAGAAAATTGGTAATTCTGTTATGTGTTTGAACAGTAAATTATAACGTTCCTGTACTACAAACAATAATATTATTCCCTGTGGCGTTTGAGAAACAAGCATGAATACACACTATTGTCAAATACCTACTACTGACCCAGGAGGAGCTGCTATAAATACCTACCACCGAAAGCGTTGGAGAAACTAACTAGTTAAATTATAGAGAAATATGTGCAGGAATTTACAGTGATTGTGCAGCAGTGTGGCGGTTTAACAACATTAGAACGTGCAATTGTCAAGCCATTTGGCCAAGCAGCTCATAACAAACTCGAAAATTAAAGGCAAAACACGAAGATTAGGTAAAAAACAAGTTAAAAAAGAAATGTTGGCAATACAAAGGTAAAGTTTGTTAATTACAATAAAAGTCCAATTTTCTATAATGTCCTCCAAAACATATTGTGGCAGTTCTTTACTCTTAACAGGATTAAAACCAAATCTTCCCTGCGGCGAATCGAGACTCTGGAATAACAATGTCGAGGGTCATCGTAAATTACCGAAAATAAGTAATTCATCTTTGTCTGTCCACTGTGCATCTTAATTACAGTCTGGACTAATTTTCCGTAATATACCGAACAAAGAGACCATTTGTTGTTATGTCATGGTGATGCCGCAATGCTCCTACCAAAGATACATCAAGCCAAATTTTCGTTCTCACTAATGAACAACTAAAGTCATAGTTTCTGTTACATTCAATGCAAATGTGATTAATCGAAACCTGAGAAATTATTCGCTAAATTTTAATTTAATAGAACAAAGCGTCGTAATTATAATAACTAATTAGTCGAGGCTTTTATTGAAAAACAACGGCAAATCGCTGATTAAATTTAATTAATTTGTTAAGCAGAGTATTCTAGTTTTCTCACTGACAAAAGCGACGCCTGAAATTATGTTAATGGGGGAAGATTGCTTACCTTCAGCCATTTCCGGGGACGTTAGAGTGCATCCGCCTCTGAAAATCAAACAAAAATTGTTCGTTAAAATCTATGAAAGAAAACACTGTATAAACCTCAATATTAAAAACTGTGATATAACTAATTTTTCTTTATCATTCATAATTAAAAATTTGTGTTTTTGTTGTATAATTTTTTTCACTACATAGATCAGGCATTCGCCTGATTGGCTGCTACACGTTAAGCCTGATTGGTTTCGACACAATCCCATCTCGATTTGACGTCACAATCGAATGCATCTGCTTTTGATCTTAAACTTGCTTTTCAGTTGTCTGCAGGTTGGTTGTAACCAAGAAAATCTCGCATATTTTATTAAAAAGAGTTTTTCGTTTTCCTCCTGGCTATTCGTTTCTCGAAATTGAAAACAAATTACTTTACGGATTACCCGATGAATCCCCTCGTTTTAATAATAAGAGATGACTCCTCCATCTACCTATCTTAAGGACTCTCCTAGCAAAATCAATCCCCTTTATCCTCATAAACTAGTTACCCTTTCAGTAATTAAATACTTAATATAATATGTGAGACACGTCGTCCGAATGTAGGGTGTGTCATTACCATTCAACGTCAGAAACGTGTTCAAAGATGTTCACAAATCCTCTCTAACTAATGTCAGTGTTCCCTGAAGACCGCTCAGATCGGCATGCGACACGAATATATTTTCCACTCCACTTGCTCCTATCCGTTGGAGTAAATTGATATTATGTTCTAAACAGTCTTATGCCGTTTAGATAAAACCAGCAGTATCCTGAATTATTGGCGCTAACAATTATTTAGTGCCAACGACTGAAAGAAAATAAAGCGATTGAATGAGCAAAAGAAGCACTTGTTGTCTCAATTCGACAAGATAAAATGTATGTACAGGGTGCTGCATTTTGGATGTCCGAATAGAGAATCTCCGAAACTAAGAGGTTTAGCCAAAAACGAGTGATACATTCTGGGGGCTCATTTTTTGAGAAAATAATATTGGTTAAAACCGCATCCCGCGCTATCGTCTTTTGTTTTCGACTTACAGACAAAAGTTGACATTTTGGCGAAATCTAAAAAAAATTATATCTTCGTTATTATAGAAGTTACGGATTTGAAATAAAGACATTATACAGGCACTTTTTTACGAGGAATTTAATAATGTAGTTAACAATTTTTTTCAGTTATTAGTTTAGACGTAATAAGATAAACTTGTATTTTTTTAAATGGAAATCATAGGCGGCTATGGCAATTTTGAAAAGCTTTCTCAATTAAAAAATATATATTTGTAACAAAATATTTTTTTTATAAATATACTTAAAAAGTGAAATACATATTTTGTGGGATAATAGTTGGCCATGGAAAAACTATTTCACTCCAAATGTGTAAATAATAATCAATATGAGTTTTGTGAACTGTAAAATAGATGAAAAAATAGATAAAATTATAAAGATTTAAAAAATACGATACGGTAGAAGCATTGAACACATATGCGAGCGCTTCAGAACAAAATTATTACATATTTTTAAAAAATCCAAAAATAGGAAACACAAATGTGTCAACAGTCAACACAATTACAAAAAACATTTTTTTGATGATCTAATGGAGGTAGGAAAACGTTTCACATAGACGGAATTTGGGTATTTGAATAGCCATATCGTCATTTTTGTGTCATATTAAATATATTTTATTGTAGAATTAAAGCGGCTTTTTTTTACAACACTCTATATATCACTAGAAGTTGCAATGGTAATGTTAGCTTGTTTAAAAACAAAGAAATGTTATTAGTCGCCAATAAGTTGATTTACAATTTATTTTGCATCTTTTTCATTACTTAGTACTTAGAAAACTCTTTCATTAGTGACACTGGTTGAATATAATATAGTTTAAATCCTTTTGGTTGAAAATGCAACATTTTTTCATGGCCAACTGCGAACAAAAATCAAAGATAATTTTTTGCTAAAAATGTATTATATAATAATTTGTTACAAATATATATTTTTTAGATAAGAAAAAAACAAGCTTTTTAAAAATGACATAGCCATCTATGATTCCCATTTAAAAAATACAAGTTTATTTTATTACGGCTAAAAAAACAACTGAAAAAAATTGTTAACTACATTATTAAATTCGTAAAAAAGTGCCTGTATAATGTCTTTATTTCAAATCGGTGTCTTCTATAATAACGAAGATATGAATTTTTTTTTAAATTTCGCTAAAATGTCAATTTTTGTCTATAAGTCGAAAACAAAAGACGATAGCAAGATGCGATTTTCACCAACATTATTTTCTCAAAAAATGAGCCCCCAGAATGTATCACTTGTTTTTGGCTAAACCTTTTAGTTTCGGAGATTCCCTATTCGGACATGCAAAATGCAGCACCCTGTACATAAAAAACGAGTTAATCATGCATTTACAACTGAAAAACAATAGCAAAGCCTAATAAAGATAAACTCTATTAAAAATATAAAACAAGTGCATACCGTCCTTGCTCGAAAACTCTKAACTGCCAAACATGATAAAAATCCTCTGGTATTTTTGATAAAACCATGATGGAAATCAATTAAGGCGCGCCTAACATTGCGTACTCAATTATTCCTAGCATGGCATTTACAATATTGAAGCACAAATGCTTCCATATTCTACGCCCTCTCGATATTAGTTAGATATTAGAATTCGAGTCGACGAAAAGTTTGTTTTTTTTTTTAATCAATTCAAGTTTGAAATCATAATTCTTTGAGTTATTGATAAAATGTCGTCAGTACATTAGTAACCCCTATTATAAAGGACGAAATTTATAACAACCTGGAATCTATTTATAGAAGAAAGAGCTTCATTGTCAGTTTCTTTCAGCGACGAGTTTCCGAAGGCACTTTGCTGCTTTTACAGCGAAATAAACGCTTTTAATCGAAAGAGAATTAAAACTTTTTTTGAAAAATTTTATCGACAGCTTTAAAACGAAATAAATTCTCAATGTGATAATCCTTTAAAAACACGTACACTGAAAATCAACCTCAAAGCTTATTCTTTCCATAGCACTGTCTATTTTCTATCAAAATTGTGACTAACGTTCTATTAGTTGAGTAAATATAGAAGAATGAACGACTATTTGGATCTTAAATCGTCTCTAAGAGCAAATCAAACAACGAAATAAATTTCAATCGTATTTGTGTGTTTTCCTACTACGATTGCTGTAAGAAAATCGATTCAATAAAGAATAATATTTCCGACACCTACTATGTATTAAAAAAATAGTAAAAAAGTTCTAAAATGCAATTGCGTTTTTACTTATGTCAATAAAATGCAATCACTACAACAAACATTCCTGCCATTTCCAAGCAATGTTTAACTTTTCCGACTTTCCATCGTAAAACGACACTCGTTTGATTTTTATCACCTGAAACATTGTTGTAATTTTACGACAATTCCAAAACTCCAATTACTTTCATAAAATTTCCAAAAATAAAAACCACTTATTAAGATCAAAGAAAGCTTTAGTCGCACATAATCGACTGAGACATACATTACTCGAATTCAGGAGCTTTTAATAAAATAAACTGAATGTTTTTCAGCCGTAAAACGACCAAATTTAGACTTTGTCTAGTGTTGTTTGTATTGTAAACATTGTTCCAACTGAGTGTGTCCGAAAATAATGCACCTATTTTAAATATTCCATCCAAATATTTCTTGGTGAGTTTAATATTCACAAGTCTGGAAAAACGTACATCATTATAATGGTACAGACGAAAGCAGAAATGGCTTAATAAATCTCAGAGATAACTCAAAGTCCTCGACCATAGAACGACAACATTACTCGATTTTTTTCTCCCCAAAGAATAATTAATCAAAGTGACAATGCAAACTTGCACCCGATAATAATACAAATTAGATTTCTTCTCTTATAGGCGTCGATTGCGATAGACTTCAGTATACACGAAAGCAAGAACATTATTATCTTTCTGTTTTAATTGGGTATGGTAAGAGGATTATGTTTCTCATAAGCCAAATCACAACACCTTCATCCTGTTGTACGCGATCTCGTCGTACCTTCGCTGTTATTACTCCCTCTAGAGTCATCCAGATGGAATTCGAAACGGACCACTTCTGAATCCCTAAACTCTACGATGTCGTTTTATTAGACTGTCCCCTTTTACTAATCCCTACAATACAAATGGCGAAAATGGCAATTAAAATAGTTTATTGGTAAAAATAAACTAAATGGCAAAAAATGTTTGCTAAAAGAAAAAAATTATAATCGCCTCCAACATTTCCTAAAATATGACAATTTTATTAAAAAAGACTTTTATAAAAACAGGATGAATAAACTTTTAAACATAGTGAAATACACCAAGTTACAACTCGCGTAACAGATGAACCAATCAAAAGCGAACGTGATATGTTTATCAAGAAAGCATTCGCATACGTTTATCTCAGTAAAACTTGTCAAATTGTCTAAATAAGAGTTGCCAAACCGATTATTTTGTCCCAAAAATCGCACACCCATCAAGAAATGAACACACTTCACTTTGTTTACTTGTTTACAACGCATTACCTCGAATGTTAAACAAATCATCAAATGGATCCTCCATTCTCGTCCTGTCCAACACGTTTCATACAAAATACAGACAATAAATAATAAGTAATAAATAATAAATATTTAATTAAATGCAGAAGAAATGATGTATTAAATTTCTAATAATCAGCGGTTAAGACGAGTGTTAAATTTTTTTAACAATCGATAGGTACTGTTAAAAACGGATAAAAAAAACACTTAAATTTAAACACTTTTATTGATAAATTACAAAATTAATCGGACTGACAGCGGTAATCGTCATTCACATACATACAGGGTGAATATAAAGTCTGGAACCAAGCGGTTTTATTTTTAATCATTTGCCTCCAGAAAATAATAATTAATATAAATTAAAGTAATATAAAAAATGTGATGGTATTTTCAGAACGAAATTTTGTTTTGTTTTTGCGTTATGCGATTTTTTTTGTCAAAATTGCAATTTATGTGAAAAATTTTTTTTGAAAAAATTTAATATAAAGCAGATAGTTGTAATCCTTAGAGTATAGCTTTTATGAGAAAAATGTTTTTATAGTGGGTTGCCATTTAAAAAAAAAATTTTTTGTAGAACTCAAAAACAAAAGGAAATTTCAAAAATTTTTATTCTTGTTAAATCTTGACATTTTTATAGTACTTTATCACTCATCAATTAGTTTTTTTAAAAAATAAATAGTTTAAGCAAAAAACGTTTGGTTCCATACTTTTTATTCACCTGATATAACATCCCTTAACACAAAGAAAATGTGTCTTATTACAATTATAATTACTTACATGTTTTAGGAAATTTTTTTAGCAAACATCATTTCTTACTAAATTATTCCGATCTCAACTCACAACCTTGCTTCCCAAAAAAACAAATTTTTATTTATGATTTAATTCCCATTTCTAATAATATAGACACTTCTCGACACAAAAACTTGGATAGATGTGAATGAAAATTGTAAATCCCTTAATGTTTATTCAAAATTAATGAAGACAAATATATACATTCCAGATAGTAGGGAATTAAGACACCTCAGACGAGATGATCAATAATGAATGTGGGTGTGTGAGCGCATTTAGGGATCAAATTGAAAAACTCACTTTAGCAGCGTTGTTGACACTTGCACGAAAAAAATGTTTTAATAACCGAAAGAGGAATGATAAATTATCAAACCCACGTTTATCACGTCATATAAATCAAGTTAATATTTTTCTAATAATAATAATAATTAACAAACACGCTTTGATTAATTGATTTTGATAAAATGATTTTTTGCCATTAATAAAACCAATAAAGAAATTTAAAATTTTCACTGGTGAAGAGAACAAGTATCAGATCAAGTGTTTGTTCGCTACAGACAATGTTTGCTTGGACCAAACATGCCTTTTAGTAGGAAGTTATATAAAAGTTTCACATCGTTTAAGTACGGAACTCCTAAGTAAATTTGTTTCTGAAGCAGGTTTGAATAGGTGTACATACATACACGTGTTGTTAATTATACACCGCTCTGATTGGATTAACATTATTAATTTTATCAGACAACGAAGCAAATTTGCAACTATATACTGTCTCAAGGACTTATCGTCCAAAAATAATTAATATTTCAGCAACATTAGAAAGACACAGAGAAAAACTATATTAAGACGAGGCAAAAATTTAATCATAATGTAACAACTCATTTCATGTGATGATCTGATGAACTTAAATGAAATACTCTGGTCCAAAATGCGACAGCTAACCTTTTTATTTCTTATTCTGTTAGCTTCGTCACGAAACATTTCCGGCTTTATCTCCTCTTTACTTCCAAAGGTAAAGCAGTAAAATGTTTTCGAATAGCTTTTACTTAATTGAAAAAAAATATATTATTTTCACAAAAGAAAGACAACGTTTATCGATGATAGTGCGTTCAGAAATTCTTCTTCAACACGCACGATAAAAAAATAAACACGTAATCATTACCTTAATTAGGAAAGAAGGCATAAAACATTTATGGTACCTTGACGATACTTTTATACGTGTTTTTCACTAAATTTCTTAATGTTTTCATATAACTGGTCCCCAATTGAAAGAAGAATTTAATCTAATTTACATTCACTTAAAATACAAGAAAAAAAAATCGACAGTAAATATGCCCTTTTGACTTATGAATTTTTCCTCGTTTTACTTTTGTCTTATCTCGGCCGTGTGGTTTAATCCCGAAAAAAGTGTATTTCTTAAAAGCGAGACACGTGATATATCTTATTTAATTGCCACCGTTTTCTTCCTTAATTATCCATTGTTCTCTGTGGTGTCCGCTTTCATTTCCTTTCGGAGATCGCGACGACGGCGACGCCTCCACTAGGATATCGAACATTACTTTCTCATTCAACGTCCTGATAGATTTATCGCTGTTTTTATTGCGAGATTCTCACTATAAGGACCTCTTTTGATAGTGTTTGATTAAGAGATTGGGATAATATTAGATTTATTAACATGCTCTGTTTGTCTAGCACTTTACAAGTATTTTTTTCTCTGTGTTTAATAATATTTAATGAAATAATAAGATTAGACAAACTTTTTTTATTAATATAATATGATTAAGTGTTGTTTGCACTTGGTTATTAAACGAATTCATCAATAGTAGGTGGGTAATATTGGAATTTCAACATTTTACAAGTTTATAAAGAAAAAGTCGTGAGCACGACAGGTATTTATTTGGGTATTCAGCCTCTGGAATACGAGAGGAATTTTGATATTAATTTCAAAACTCAAACAGAAACGCAACCATTTGTAATGTATTTATTTATGCGATGAATGAATAAAATTTAGAAGGTTTAGAAAAAACATGGTTTTGATGAGCTGACTTTTGCGTTGGTTGAACATCAAAAATTTGTTATTGTATATTATGCAATATTCACAAATCATGAATGAATACTTGGTTGCATTTCCGTTCTAAAATTAATTCTGGCAAATAAATTTTCATTCTCTAGGTACAGTGAAGTTTTATTAATTGCTAAATATATAAAAAATTAAGGATAAGAGCTGTGCTATTTTAAAGAAAATTTGTAGGGAAGCCAGATTTATCGTCAAGTCCAAACGTGACTACTTTTTTATGCGAACCCTCTCCGTTTCTTATTTCCAAACATAAAATCTTGCAATAAGAAAATAATATCCACATGTGCAAAACGAAACTCGGCAATTCCGAACTTCCTAAATAATGAATTTTATTCTAAATACAGACAAATCCTGAATATTTTGGAGTACATACCTAGCATTGAAGTATACTTTTATCAAAAAAATTTTCAAAATTTTTGTAAAATATCGGAATTTCAGAAATGTGTTTTTCAAATCTTGAAAACTTGAGGATTATTGTTGAAGTTTCAGTTTCAAGTTGAAATTGTAGAATTTCAGGACAAAAAAGTGAAAAAACAGAATTTGGAAACTTTTTTAATATTTAAAATTTAGAAATCTGCAAAATTTAAATTATATGTTGAAGAAAATCAACGTTAAATTGCTATTTTCATTATTTTATTGTCCATTTTTCTGTTGTTATTTTTGTTGTTGTTTAGATAGTAATTTGAATCAATGAAACATTTTAGTCTGAAACAGTTGATAGTTGTGTCTTTTGTGTGACAGATAGGACATTTGACAAGACTGAGCTATTTTAACCGTTGAATTATCATTGTTTATATTATATGATGTATCGATTAAATGTTTTATTTGAGCTGCTGATGCAAGTCAACAACAAACAACGATTATGGTTCTCTTTTATAATCATTATTAAGGTTGAGAATAATGGACACCGCAAATTACTACTGCATTTGGGTTTAGTCTTTATTATTATCGATATTTAACACATGCTCTGTCTACAACAATTTCTTCCGAAATTAACAGTCTCTTAAATGCAATTAAAACGTAATTTTTTTAAGTAGAAACTAGAGGATATTTCAAGAATCGATACAAGTGATTGAATTTCATTAGCCTTCAGCCAACTCCTAAATCACTCCATTTACTAGATAACTTTGACATAGTTTACATTTAATTTCAAAACGGCTTGCACAAAATTTATCTCTGTTCGGTAAATCGACACAAAAGTGTTTCAAACTAGCATTATCTTTGAACACATTTTACATTCATAATATGTATTTTGTTTTGTCGATATTAGGTATAAATAACTTCCAACTTCTAAATCAATAACAGTATGTTCTTTCGAGTTCTAAATTTAATTTTCGCAATAAATTTGAAATAATTAATAAACGTGACCCACACCATCTTCGTTATAATCCCTTTGTGGTTCTTTTTAACCTTTGTTGTACGTCGAAATTAATTTGCAGCAAGCTTTGTATCGTGCTTATTACATTTTGGACCTGTATGAATGAAATTTGGACTTGTGGTTCGACATTTCCATATTTTATATGTTAATGATTAACCGTGATAGTTTACAAACTAGTGTAGATGAACATAAATTCGGCTGCTTTATTTTTATCTCTTTCAATTTCTAGGTTTCTGTTTTTCTATTCGTTGGGATGCAGGAAATCGTGAAAACACAACATAAAAGTCCCAATCGCGATTAGAATGCATGGAAACGTCTAAAACTCTCAAGGTTTTTTTTTGTTGTTGCTGTATTTCAGGTGGTACGCATGAAATCTAAACTTCCCCTGACGTCACTAGACTCGAATTTATTGTTGACATTTAAAATTCCAACAAGGGGAAGTAATAAGCGACTTCCGTTTAGAAGATATGGTAAATAATTTTTTTTGTCGAGAGCAGATATTAAAAAAGTTTTTGTACATAAATAATGTGCAATGTTCATTAAAACTGTAAGCGGTGACAGTTGTATGTGACGAATTTGTAATTTGCGAGATAATCTTTTGTCGTCTAGATTACAGGGTGGATTAGCGCGCGCAAGAGCGAAAAATCCGACGCTTATATTAGATCGAAGAAACTTTGATGAAATTTTCCAACAAGTAAACGCACGAGCGACGAAATTATCAAGTGACAATTAAACGACAGGCTTGTAATTTAAGAGAAGAGGATATTAGGTGTAATATACACTTTGCACCAATTAGAGTCCAAGAGCCGATGGCAATTGAGTGTAATTTGCCCCACATACTAATTCGCACTATTCGAAACTTACAGGTTTTGTCAATTATACTAATTACAGAAAAGGTAGAAGGCTCTTGCAATTAAAAAGTCGACAGGCGGTCTCTTTTGAATTGCTTTACAACGCAGAAAGGGCTCTTTGTTAAACTGCGAGAGTGTGTGTGTGTGTGTGATCATACACAAGAGGCTTTCAGAATGACTGTACTTTTTTTGCCTCTACAGACTTTATCAAATTAATAACTCGAAAATCAAAAACTAACTTTTTACTAATTACTGCACCACCCCAATTCAAGTCAATCATTAGATAAAATGTATCTATTTTGTATTATGTGAACGCAACAATAATTTGTACATCTTCATATTTCAGTATTTTTCCTTTTTATAATTTTTTGAGACAGCAAAAGAATAACGTTTTATAGTTTCGTCAATTCGCAAAAAAAAATCTTTTTTCATTCTTAGAATCCCATTTTATTAACTTTGTATTTCACAAAAATGTATTAATTAAAAAAACTGTGCAACAAAATCGTAGGTATTTATATTTAATTTTAAAATTTTTTAAGTCCTTTTTCATAGCTTTTTTGGATATGTATTAGAAAATATAAATTAAAAAAAAATGTGTGGTTTTAGGAAACCACGATGCAAGTAAAACTTTATTTTTTTAATTTTATTTTGTTTATTTTATTTTTATTCAGATGGCAGTCCTGATTTTTTGATACAAATTGTCAGCGGAAACTTTGACAAGTTTGCATTTTATTCATTTTGAGTGAAATAATGTTACAACAGAAAATTTTTATTGTTGCAAATTATTACAAAAATGCTGTACAAGACAAAAACGGTGAATGGTCTTTTTCACTTTCAGTTTGTGTGGAAATTTTCCAGCCCAGATTCCCAGCCATTGTGTTGTCAACTGTCGCCTACTCTAATTTATTTTTTTTTGATTGCACGTTACTAAAAATGACAATAACATTCAGTGATTCCGTGTCTTTCAAATTTAATCGTTACTCACTTGTATACTTTAATCAATCGCTTTAACTAAGCACGCACATGCTTTGTTTTGACATTTTAATTGATAATCAATAAAGCACGGGATGATTTGTGATGTACTGTGACACAAGAGACTATGTTCACATGACCTCTCCGCAAATGCAATGTTGCAAAATAGCACTAAAGTTTCATTTAATTAAGTTGTCGGTCGTTCCCAGAGCATCAAACCGACAAATTTTCGTAATTATTGTAAATATGATTCGGTTCAATGTTTGATTTGATTAAAATTTAATTACACAACCGACGTGGAAATTGGTTATCAATTTGTGTAGACATTGTCTGTATCAGCGCGAATTTTAAACAGTTTTTTCACTTTGCATAACAATTATCACAAACATTAATTCATAATTAGAAAATTGTAGTTTTTTCGAATGAATAATTAATGACACATCGAATGGGAAAACTTTTTTATTTGAAGACCAATCAAGCAACAAATATTTAATATACCAATGCACACATTTATTAAAGCACTTGCGTCAGAAGGGAATATTTTTTCTCTATTTAAAAGTCGGACATATTATTACCATAATTTGTTAACAATAAAGCAAAAAACTCGACTATTGTAGTAGAAAAGTGATGGATAACGTAATGTTCTATGAATTATCAAGTTTTTATTGCGTAATTTC
Organism: Tribolium madens; assembly: GCF_015345945.1. Lineage (NCBI taxonomy): Eukaryota > Metazoa > Arthropoda > Insecta > Coleoptera > Tenebrionidae > Tribolium > Tribolium madens. The sequence goes on from NW_025400983.1 coordinate 99,005, forward strand.
AATCCCATAGGACTGTAGTTAATTCGATTTTGAAATTTTAGGACCCTTATGTCTCATCCTTACAATAATTTACACGCAATTTCAGATTAAATGGACTCAGACAAACCCATATTCATAATTAAATTGAAACACTTGTGGCTAAAGGTCTCAAAAATCTGACGTAATTGTTTGAGCAACGTATAATTTGTTTGAAGATCGATAGGTTATTTTTAGATGCAAGTGTCGAAGATCATATTATAAATAATTAACTTGTCTATTATTCCACGCTTGCCGTAAACATTAAATGTGCGCCTTTGTTCTATCATTCATCAAAAATTTTTATTTTGTTGAAATTGTTGAGACGTTGAACAGGCGATATGTCAAAACAAAAGCTTTTTTATAAAACAGGTAGCTTCTTAATCGAAAAAAATCGATAAAATTTTATGGCCTTGACATTAATGTAAAGCATTCAAAATATCATTCCGGGACGTTCCGGAGTGTCATTAAAATTCACTTAGTTGAAGTGGATGTGACATGACGGTCTTTCTGTCAAACAGCAACGAAATTTTACTCCAATTTTTTATTACAAGAAAAGATGTTGAAATGACAACGCATGAATAAAAATAAGAAGACATTCTATTATAAACATACAGTATAACAATAATTTTACGCAACATTGCAAAGTCCATAAGTTAAAACGGTGCAATCCTATTGAGAGGGTTTCCTGAAGTAAGAGAAAGACAGCGACGAATCGAAACAATTTGTTGTTACTAATTAGTAATTACTATGCCCATGTAATTAATCTTGCTTCCTCCTTTTGTTTCTATAACTCTTCAACTCATAACAGAAGCGATGCAGCTTAAAATTATTATTATACGGTATATCCACTGAGAAAACCTTTTTACAAAAAACTTAACCTCAATACATAATCTGTACACCTATGTATTAAATTTTAGTCGCGTATAAACTTGGTATTTGTAATAATTTATAAAATTAAATAAAGCTCCTGTTTTTGTAAATAACCTAGACTGAACTTGTTTGATTTTGGAAAAAAGTGGCCAAATTATAAATAAATATTCAGATCCTCGAACGAATGAGGAATGATAGGCGAATGTTATTTTACGAGTCTGCTATCATGCTTGAGAGAAATAAAAGTCAAAAAGTGGCGTGTAAAATGCGATCTTAAAGATGCCTTTTCCTGTAAAATTATTAATGTCAATTGTGCCGAGGAAAAACGAAAGAACAAACGTTTCCGTGAAAATCGACTTTTATATTTTGAATTTGGAAGAATGTATTTCTTGCGAGCAACTCGGAGATAATTAAATAATGGACTGTGGATTTAATGGACGAAACAACTTCCTGTTTTCGCCGATAATTCATCGCTTCCTGTCAATACAATGGACTGTTCGATATAAATCGGCGTTGAAGCGCAGCTTTTTACAGTTTTCATAAAATTGTCCCACAATCACATCACTGTTTTAATTTATTATTTATATCGAGTTTATAATAGTTTGACGAGAGCTATTGTGAATTATTTACGTCCAATTATGCCACTGTTAGTATCTGAATGCTAAAAATGGATAAATCTCATAAATTTAAATGTGTTATAAAAACACGTAGGTACTAGCTGAATCTACCTCTGTAAAGCCGCAATAAATAATTTATTTGTTGCTCTTCCATTCACTTTTTTTACATCCCATCTAACAATATAACAAATTATGTTGCAATAATGACTTTAATTTAAATGGTACGACGAAGGACACCGATAAACATTCTTTAATATATAAAAAAATAATTAGTTTGGTACTTTGGTAGTACACTTATTAAAAATTCTTTTCATTGTCTATTCCTTCGACTAAAAAAAATATAATACTCAAGTTATTTTTATTTTCTCTTTCCAAACTTAATTAGATTCTAGTGAAAAAAATAAACAAACATTTTAAAAAGAAGCGACTACCTATTTCAAGAGGTTTACGGAAAAAGAGTTTCACCACCAAACATTGCGAATTTTTATTCGACTAGTAATTTCCAGAGGTGCGCGACTAAATAACCTCAAGTTTTAATTTACGTCTCTTAAATACGTTTACTAATTATAAAAAGTCTATGTTAAGCAAGAATTTTAAAAGAAAGTAAAATATATAACTAACAATCAGAATTTTTTTTTAATAAATCAGTTATTATAAAGCTTTAAACGTTTATTCTTATAATAGTGTGAAAAGTACCAGGTCAATAAAAAGTATGGAACCAAACGTTTTTTGCTTAAACCATTTATTTTTTGAAAAAACTAATTGATGAGTGATAAAGTACTATAAAAATGTGATGATTTAACGAGAATAAAATTTTTCGAAATTTCCTTTTGTTTTTGAGTTCTACAAAAAAAAATATTTTTTTTAAATGGCAACCCACTATAAAATCATTTTTCTCATAAAAGCTATACTCTAAAGACTAAAACGCACTAAAAAAATCGCATAACTCAAAAACAAAACAAAATTTCGTTCTGAAAATACCATCACATTTTTTATATTACTTTAATTTATATAAATTATTATTTTCTAGAGGCAAATGATTAAAACTAAAACCGCTTGGTTCCATACTTTATATTCACCCTGTATGTAAATGTTTTTGTCATATTCTTTGACAAGAAATGGTTTATGTATAGCAACAAACTCGTCCAGTAATAATTACCTTTCCATTTACACACTGAAATTAACCGATTGAGAATAGAGTACACAAACACGCACCGTTAATGGTAAAAAACTGTAAAAATGTTTATTTAAAATTTTGTTTGAACATTTACTTCATACCACGTCGATAATAATCAATCCAAAAATGACTCAAGCATTGCTATAAATTTCGAACCGTTTTGTCTGTATTAAATCAAAAATGAAAAATGTTTATTCATTAAAAATATTTAGGTAAGAATGGTTTAAATCAAATAATCAATTGAGATCGATGAATATTACAGAATGCCTAACTTCTAGGCGCAAGTGTAAAAAAAAATGGACTAACCTCGGCGGCAAGTTTAAAATTTGCTCAATTAACGAGCAAAAGCACGTAATTTATAGCTTCTTATCTATGTTTTTCTCTAAATATTTTGGTGGAAAGTGACAGTGATGAAGGTCGCGAATAAAATTCCTGTTTGGGTTTGCTTTCGTAATACTTACGATGTGATGCATCCGATTACGCGAAGCCACCGACTGTACATAGAATCGTTCCCTTTGTTGTGGCAGTTTAATTACATGCTAATTTAGAGAGGAAACCAATCCACAATATCGTCAAAACACATTAATTTACACGTTCACTAGATTTTTGTTGTGAGAGTAACGTTACTTTGGTAACCTGATTTACAGCACAATTTTTTTTTCTATCCAAGCTCGTTTACTTCCGCCACCATTACGACAAAACCGCACCTCGGTATTTCCCCGGAATCACCGATTTTTCCTCTCTTGAATCTAACGGAAGGACAATAATCTATCTGCGGGGGCGACGCAATGCTCACGAAACGGACGCCGGCAGTCAACTGTTCCGTCCGTCGCCTCCTGCGACCATGTTTTCATATTGGCCTGCGCAATTTTCACCACCCAAATATTAAGATTAAATCTAATGGCAGGGTGGTTGGGTGTTTTATACGAATTTAAATTAACACACGTGTGTGTTAGAGCAAAAACACCAATCAACACCAACTTGAAGACTCTTCATCGGAATGCGTCATGCCAAGTAAGTAAAGATTTTTTTTCTTTAATCATTGCAATTTGTGTTACAATCACGTCGTATACTAACTTATTAAACAATTTCGTTTAGAAAATTGAATTAACACTTGTTAGTATTATTACTTATTAAGTCAATTTGATTATCACTTAGCGGCAACTGCTTTAAAGTTTCTCTCTCTAAATTTAGTGACTAGTGTTATATAATTGATTATAATATGTAGGTAGAGCTATTTCAACAAATAATGAATAATTGATTTTTTAAAAGTAGGTAACTTCTCTAGCTGATTCCCGATCCTCAAAATCCTTCAAAACCACTATAGTATACATTTTGTTATTTCGTAACTAATTTGATGGGATCTCCAACTCCAAGGTTACAGGTTTAATTGAGTCAATTCGGCTTGTACAACACAAATTTTATTTACAACTAAACCAATGTCAAAATGATTTAGCTTGAGTTTTTATCAAATGTCTGAAATTTAATTGTATACATTTTATTTGATGTTGGCTTAGTGTTATTATGGTGCAAACATAATCGTTGAGTTTCCTTATAATCTAGACGTGATAAGATTGTTGATGTGTTGAGTTAAGGCAAGTTTATGGGATTCACACAATCGACATTGTGCGCATCACTCTTATCGATTTATGAGAGAATGCAATGTTTGGCAGTAATTTAGTGCATTGGTTCACACTGTAGACTTTAATAATAAAAGACAATTGGAAAATTTTATCGATGGTCAGACAAATTTTTCCATTAAACGGACAAAAACGTTGTTGATTTATTACTAATTAGGTAAATTTGCTGTAAAAAAGTTCCTCGCTTTTATTACTCCAATTTCCACTTAATTGCACGCAATAAGTCGTAAAATGATCTTCCTTACCGTATTTATTCCAGCAGCAGACGTTTAAGCTAATCATAAGAGTCATTAAAATTATAAAGTGTAAACAATCTCTTTGAAATGAGTTGTAAAACCTATGTTTGCCTACTTAAAATCTATTCATCCGAAATTATACTTTTTTATCCACACATTGACTATGTATTAAGTTATAAAAAAATTTTTTATCAGATATTGAACTTTATTTGTCTATTTTTTTTAAATAGCCATTACGTCTTTTATGACACAAGAAATAAGTTTGGACTGTCCCGTTTTAGGGCTCTCTGGGGACGCCTGATCGACTCGTGCCGTTCAAATTTGAGCACTAAGTTAATCAAAATCATAGAAAACTCCTCTGAGAATTTCATTCAGATGCTATCAACTTAAATCACCACGATAATATACGTCTGAGGTTTCATGCTAAAACTTAAGATATAAAAAGTTAAAAAAATCTTTTTAAATGTGTTAATTTGCGGCTCAACGCTACAAAATTTAAAACGAACTTCTTTCGAAAGCTCATCATCCATCAATATCAATGCCCATATCATTAAACCCGCTGACGTCTTTGAAAATCCTTCCAGGATATTACATTTTTCATGTGACAACTTTCAGTTAGGGTGAAAGAAAGTTTCAATGATCGTAAAAAAAATTGAAACAGAAGATTATTAAATTAAGGTCTATATAAAAACCCGACGATCAATTTTCGGACGAGACTCTCGTTGATTCTGTTTGTTATGTCCTTGTTTGTCTTTTATCGAAAAAGCAGATACTGGAAAAGATCAAAGAATTGCGGGTCATGTATATGGACGAGTAAAAAAAATCTACCAAAAATATAAAAATGGCAAATTTCACTTATCTCGCTTTCCCATTTCCTTTCAACTTTCCTCTAGGGTTGGATAAATGTGAGCGATTATAGTGTTCGAGATGGTAATGCACGTCGTCGTAAGGTTCTTTTGAGCCTTTTTAATGTTGATAAAGTTTGTTTACGGATGTGTTCTGTGAATAGGACATTCCAGCCAAGCTACTATATACGTATGTTGAATAAAAACGACAATCATGTGAGTCTGCGAAAATGCACTAAATTAAATAAATACACATATATTAAAAAAAGTCTTCAATGGATTTGTTCAGAACGTTAAAAGTTCCTTCATTAAAAAAATAAACTACAAAATCTTTCGTCGTTCTTTATCAGACCATTTTTAAAATTATAACGTAAAGAAACTGACGCGACGTAGAATTAATTTTCTCATTATATGTAGATGTGGCGTAATTTAATCTCTACAAAAACGAGAAGCCTTAAAGAATTCCAGTACACAATGCAGATCTCTTGTAATATTGCAATTTAATTTCAATTTAACTTCTATCCAGACTCAAATTCAATTTTAATATTGTATACAGACTTAAATTTTCTCCGATCCTCATCCTGTTGATACGAGAAATATTTACCAGTTTAATGGTCACAATTACTGTACCAGTTTTATTTACAATCTAACTACAACATTTTACAAGAAATGTCTATTGTTAATAGAGATGACTAGCGTTTTGTTTGAGTGAGGGTTTAAAACAATCGTGTCTTATTGTCAATTTGTTGCACAATATAATATGCCATGACTGGTAGAATGCCGTAAAATAGAATGTAGCAAAATGATATCATCTTTAGATTCACAAAACTCTCAATTATCTTCTCAGCAATTCTCAAATTTTTTACGATCTCTCCTTAAATCAACTGAAACTTTGTACGTAATAAGGATGACAGAAATGACTTTCTCCCATCATACCTACCACACTTCTGAATTAGATTATCTTTGTTAATACTGTAATTTAATGTTCGTGACGTTAAATCAATAACTTGCAATTTAAATTAGATTATTGAATTCTGCTTTTGATTAAAAAAATAATAATTGTGTTGATGTTCGACAAAAGAAGGATCCGTAACGTAATAAAACTTTTAATTCACCCAATGAAAGTGTCACTGTTCCAATTACGATAGAATCTAATAATTCTATCCGGGATGATGAACGGCTTCATTATACTTTCGACATAGCCGATTATCCCACGAAATATATCAATGTGGGAGTGTTAGACAAACTCATAGTAATCATCGCTAAATAGTCCAAAACTTTAATCATAAATGTGCACCTGCGCCGATCAATATTCGAAAAAATTTCAATCCTGAGAATGAGGTTAAATTTTCGATAATTATAGATACTAACTAACACATTATGGAAGCTCGTCCGTCACTAAGTGACAAAAATAGCCTCAAAATGTATTTACTCTAATAATAACGCAGAATTAGGCGAAATTCCACTGACAATTATTAAGAAAAAGTCGCCAGTCATCCTTTTCGGAAATAAAAAGCATTAAGAGCGACAATTGACTGTGGGAGTTTACAATGAATAAAAATTATTATTCCGTATATACAAGGTATTCCGTTTTGATTGTTACAAATTTAAACAGGAGATAGAATTAATATTCAGTTTTAGGACAAAAGTTGAAATATTGAAATTTTTAATCAGAGGCTTCCTTTTCTCATGAAGATTATAATCTAAGGATTACAACTATCTACTTTATATTTAATTTTTTCAAAACAAAGTTTCTACATACTCGTAAATTCCAATTTTGAGAAAAAAATCGCATTAAATTACAAATTACATTTTTATATTTCTCTAATTTACAGTATGTCCCCGGATTGAATTCACAAGAGGAAAAAAAATTGTATCTTTAATTCTAAGCCAAAACTGCAAAGGACTTTAACTTTTCTTTTCACTGAATCTGAATAATAAAGTTTTAATTACAGATTTGCTCGTTTCAAGTGAAGCAAAAAATGTTTTTCCTTTGCAGTTTTGACGTAAAATTAAAATTTTTTTTTTCTTGTAAACCCAATCCGAGGATATACTGTATATTAATTATTATTTTCTAAAGACAAATGATTAAAAAAAAAAACGTTTGGTTCCAATACCTACTTTATATTCACCCGGTATATGAATCTAGATCTAGAATCTAGAGTTTTGGAACAAACTAGATTATGACAAAAATTCACTTCAAACTTTTAAAAAAATATCCGAAACAATCTGCCACCTGTTTGTTTTCAAAACTTGATCCACTCAATCATTAGCGAAAGTTTGCTGAGGCCACTTTTACGAATTTTACCCCTTGATACTTGACGAATCAAGTGTTACAAAGTTTTAGAGGAATAAAAGTACACGATTAATTTTTTTTCGTATATGGCGTCAAAAGTGAACTACTCTTACGAAACAATTAAATTGACACAGTGTATTTTGTTTGAAAAAGTTAAAATTTAAGTTTTTTAAAATTCAACTACCTACTCGTATAATAAATTAAATTTCAACAGATTCATAGAAATCAATTTTTACATAATAATTCTTAAATCCCGATACAACAATAATTGTTTATCAACTGAGAAATTAGAGAAATAATTTTTGACAATAGAATCTATTTATTAAACTTACATATAAAAAAGTATATACAGGCTCGCTAAAAAGTATTGATACAGCTAAATATTACTCTCCACCACAGAGCCGTAACCAGGATTTCTTGTTGGTCCATGAAAATAAAATGAAAGAAGGCGGATTAAAAATCAAAAATCTCTAAGTACACGTTTTTATTTTAAATTAAAATAAGAGATCATAATTAAACACAAAAAAAATACAAATTAACTCACAAAAGTAACAAAAAATAAAATAAATTTTTAATGCTTTTTATTATTACAAATTTAAATAGGAGATAGAATATACATTTTTAAAACAAAAGGTTTCTATGAACATATATCGAAAAATGCTACGCTACTTTTAATAGGTTTTTTTTCAATATTTCCGAAATCATTTTAGAAAAAAATTTCAAAATTTGGTACAGATGATAATTTTTATACACCTAAACAAGTACAAAAATAAAATGTTGAAATTTTTAATTAGGGGCGTCCTAAACTAGATGGGATTAGGGTAAAAATTTATTCTAACTATTTTGCCTGTGGTTTCTTGCCACTTTCAGCAACAAAATTTCATAGTTTTTCATAAAAAAAGGTCTTTTGTGTTTTTCCGATACAATTTACGGATTTTTAGTAAAAATCGGTTTAAAAATTTATGTTACAGACCATAAACAGCATAAAAATTAGGTGTACATATAAAGGTACCAAATTTTGTAATTTTATCTATTCTGAAATATTAGGAAAAACCCTTTAAAAAACGTACCTTTTTTAGGGGTGTAGCTCCCTTTCATAGCATTTTTCGAAACATTTTTGTCTTAAAATTAAATATTCTATCAAGTATTAAATTTGTACCTAACAATAAAAAGGGGGGGTTGAATCCCCTAATCCCCCCCACCCTCTTGGGTACGGCCCTGCTCCACCATGTTCCTTACATGGCATTTTTCTCTGGGTCGCGAATTCTGGCGCACCCTATATTTTAAAGGCAACAGTTTGGAAACGATCAAAGAATCAGATAAATAGCAGATGATGAGTGGAACCATGAAGCAAATGTTTTTCATTCATTTCTTTTCATTCTGGCAACAATACAAGTCCATTATTGAGATTTATGTTCCGAAAAACTTTTCATAACAAACATGATTTTTTATGGTAATTAGTACGGTAAAAAATAAAATAATTTGTCTAAAATCAATAATGTTGTGTTTAAAGAGCTGTTAACTAATGACAGTAATTACATATCATCGAGTTTCAATCAATGAAAATAATATGTAATTCTGGCGCCAATAAATCAAATCTATTTTTTCCAAAGTTTCGCATGGTTTCCTCGGAGATCACCAATCGAAACAGAAAATCTCCCGCCTTTGTTCTGATCAAGGCTTAATTTCCCGGAAAATTTCCCTTGTTTATGTCGTCCCCAATCGCATCAATACCGACCGTAATGAAACATCAACTCTATCTATACAATTCGATCTTTTGCGTATCGTTCTGTAATTATAACGAGCTTTTTGCACTACTAACCGTCATTGGTTAGTAGTGTCGGTGACGTTGTGGTAACAGATCAAAGGTGGTTGTGATGGTAATGCAAGAGCCCGAGGTTAAAACTTGGAATTTGATGATTTCGAAATTTTTAATTGGAGAAATTGCGAACACCGCCTCAAAACTCGGAGGTATTCGTCAATCGAACGGTCTCAATTTTATGAAGCCCTAAGGATGCTCAAAAGCTTCCTCTTTTGAAATGAGTTTGCTCTCTTGGTACACTTCATCAATAAGGGCGGTCAAGCGCAGGGCATTTTTACGCTACTCGCTCACTATTTACATTTTTCTCTTTTTGTAATAAGCACAAATTTCAAAAACAAAAGTAGTATTTATTTATTAGCATTCATTTAAAAGGGTGAAATACGCATTCAAGTTTTCTGCCATCAAACGATTTCTTTATTTACAAATTCTGAAACCTCTTTCGTTTCCTTATTTTCGATCAAGTCAGAAATAACGAACTCGGTCGGTGTTTTCTTTCAAATATTTGCGATCTTTTATATTAAATATTAAAAACCTTTAGGTGCGTTTCTTATCGATTCTTTTGTCTATTCAGTTCGACAAAAATTCATTTAATGAACAAAAAATCGAATTTCAAAATTTTGTTCCTCCCGAATGCTCATTTCAATGTCTGCATTTGATTCTTTGCGAATTACCAACTTTATACAGTGGTAAATTTAGGTGAAGCCAAACCGAAAACAATTGAATACCTACAACATGCTTACTAAAGCAGAATTAATCTATACAATAATGATAACGTATCAGTGTCTCCCAACTTAATTTCATTTTAATTTGATAAAGAGCTACTTGTTGTCAAGACAAGGTCTATACAGGATGTTCCGGCTAAATCTCACATTACCTATTAAAAGTTCTAATAGTGATACTTACGTAAAATTTTAATTAGAGCCATAATGGTTTAAAAAATAACAATATTTTCAAGATGGCAACACTTGCCGTTACACCGGAAATGGGTATCAATAGAAAGTTATGTTTTTTATTGCGTTTTTGAATTACCCAAGTGAACATCCTGTATAATACTAATGACAGATCTTGTTTGATGTTAAAACAAGTACAAACCATACTTACATAAATCAAAACCCTTTCTGCAGTGCTGTGGTCTGTTTTGACAGTTGCTTATTTTCAATTAACTGCCCCGAATTTATCTTTAATCTGTTAATTTTCTGTAATTAAAATTTATCACACACACGATATTGTTGTTTGCTGATATTTTTGCTTTTCTATGGTTAAACACCCCAATCGAGGATTAAATAGCCAATTAAAATGAACACGGGGGTTTCTGTGGTTTTAATAAATGTCAAGTTTTATTTTATTACTGAGAGTTCATTTGTTTCTCTCTATGTAAATAGACTCGTAATCAATACCATTTCAACTGAAAGAAATATTTTTATTTTCCAGTTTCATTTCTTCGAATGGAACAAGTAATAAAAATTTCAAGAGAAATACCTGAAATTATGGAAGCGGTAAGTTGCAATGTTTCATTGTGGTGTGGTCCCACGGCTAAGTGTTAAATAATTTCGCACACTAGGTTGTAAGTACATACATCAGTTTTAATACATATTTGATAAAATTTGTCGGAGATGAGATATAAAAAGTTGTATCTAATTATAAAAATTGTGACGACAAAAGAAGGCTCTCTTGGGATTGGAATAATTTTTCGCTGTTCTGATCGAAACGTGAAGCAATAAAAACCTCGACAACCAATCAGGAATAATGGCCGGTGCTTGTTTTAATATTTCAATATCAAATGATCAGGCTGAAATAAATCTTGTTTGTTCAAAACTTCACTAAAAAATAAAAATCTGAAAATATGTTGAGCCAAAAACAACATTTCTCGCTGAAAGTTCAACACCTGTTTCCTTTTCGTCTGATTCTTTTAGATTATCATATACCACAAATATGAATTATTCATAATTTATTTTAGTAAACTGTGAAAATTGTATAACCCAAATGAGTTGAGTAAAGACGAAGCTATTGAAAAGATAAACATCTTCCAGTAATTTTTCGACGAATTGCTTAGTTATAAACCACGGCGGCTTTACTTCGTTAGCAAAATATTTACTTCATATCCTATTAGATAATATTAAAGAGGATCCTTGCGAAATTTTATCAAAAGGTAATGAATTACACGAAAAATACAAATAGAATTTTTTACCGTTAATACATTATCTCTAGCCGTAAATTCTTCGCACTTTGGATTAAAAACGTTTATACAATATTCTCATTGTAAATTATTACGAAAATACGATCACAAAAATAACATTAGCACTTGTACTAATTAAAAAAAAAATTTTAGGAGGAAAAAATGTTAACTAAATTAATTAGGTAGCCGAGGTTTTTGTCAAAGGAACCGTTTTACTTTCTCAACAACTAATTAAAATTCTACAATGACTCGAGATTGGAGCAATTTAAATTTTTATAATAATTATAAGAAGACTTTCAATTTGCTAATAAATTTTAATTAGCAAACATACCCATTTGTTTGTCCTATTGTATACCAATAATTCAGACTTGTGTAATTAAAAGTTCATGTTAGCAAAAATATTTTCTTCTTTTCATTTTAACAAGCTCCACATATTGCGTACCTGTCACCAAAACCTATAACTCATCATGTTTTTACACGAGTGCCAACAGAATCAAGCAGATGACATGCACATCTCTCACAATGCTCCACGTCGTAAATAAAAATTTGATGTCATTATATGACACCTTGACTTTAACTTAAAACATTCTAGGTGAGTGAAAAAAAAACAAATTCAAATAAAATTTCTTATTGTAAAAATGCACCCCAAAATGAAATCAATGGACGTCATTAGCAGATATCCAAAGTATCGACCTCGAAATGATCTCGGGGTCCTCGAGAATAAATCCGGAAGGCAATATATCAAATAATTAATGAACTGCTTTCAAAGCCATCTTGAAATGCGAACCATCATTAGACGACAAAAACAAGATAAGCACGTGGAAGAAGAAACGTCAAGTTTTTGAAAAATTTACAAAAGTATTGATTAAAAAGTTTGTAACGTTTCGAAATAAAATCAAAAACTTTATTTGATCATCGTGTCTCCAGCAAACCGAATTCATTTTATTGTCGCGAAACTTTAAAGCACTCTGATGCAGATTTCAACACTTTTATTTATATTTTCCGTACCGCGAGTTTATTTCTCAAAACTATAGAATCAAGTATAAGCTTTAAGGAAATTTCTTCCTTTTGTACCCCCCGATGTAATTCAAACCACCCGTCTTTTATTGAAAAGTGCATACCCCTGATACCTAAGTTTCGCTGCTCGCCTGGCAAGTTTTTGTCTTCCATTATTATCAGCCGGATATTAATTAAGGACTCACAACTTCTCATTAATTATTAACATCAAGCGCTGTCAGCCGTAATAACTGGATCGTTTTATTATTCCAAGAATTTTAAACCACTCACTCAAACATCCAATGGAATATGATACTCTGTTCTCATCACAGAGAAACGATTTACGAAAAAAAAATCCCAGCATTGCTACTCAATCAGCTACTCTTTAATCAAACCAAAAACTGAATCACTGTTAAAATTATTTACATTCAACCAAATTGATGACAGAATTTCATATCAAAGAAATGAGTGGAATCAAGGAATAAAATTAGTTTAGCCTAATATCTCCCCATAGAGGTCGCCACCAATGGACAGGAGTCGGAGTTATGCTCGGAATGGGATCGATATAGAATACCTCTTGACGCTCGGTTCTTACCTGAAACGAAAATGTTCAGGTGGGCTTTGTTGTGCTTGAAAAGAATAACAAACAGAATGCGTATTGATTGACTCTCGGTGGCCTGGTTAGTGAACTTGTGGCCCGGTTTATTATTTTTAAACTTACATTTTAGAATACATATAATAATTTCGCGATTATCTCGAAAGCATGACACGGTTTGAAGATTAAGAAGTTAAGCCTAAAAATAAACGTTAATTAGTTCTCATAATATGGCCAAAGTTTGCTTCGTAAATATTTTGGTTTGAGATGAAGTTTCTAATAATCATTTCAGGGAATAGAATTTGGGGGAGTCGTAAAACTCCTTCAGCCACCTCTATAATTTAATTTTGGTTAATAATGTAGGATATTGGTTGGAAAAAGCCGCGATATATCGGTTTTAGTGGTCTCCGGAGTATTCTAACCATATTTCCATTGTCATCTCGTCGTCGAGTATGTCTAAAATATGTGTGTCTCGACGAATTCGGTCCCTTTTCATTTAAAAAAATCGACTCTTAAGAATATTCCAGAGCTTTTGTAACTAAGCTATATATAGATAGTAAAACAGCCCGAAGGGAATAAGCATTGTTATCATTTTCCAACCCCGTGCTCTTATCAGTAATTATTATTAGAACAGCTGGTTGAGACTTTGCTCGAGGGTCCTTACTGACTAAACTTTCTTTGTTGCAACATCTGCCAATCATAATATCCTCCTGACACCTCTCGTTTTACTCGAACGCACATCTAAAAATGTCCTTTGTGCTCTCCCCGTCATAAAATATTAAAAAAACTTTGTCTTGAGAGTAATTTCCATCTCAAAGTGTCGCGCTTCGTTCATAAATCACTTATTACTATCAAAGACTTGTTTTTGATATTTTTGGATTTTGAAACGATTTACCTTAGGCAAGAATTTCAACCAAACTATCGACTCGCGTTATGGACCGTCCCTGGTCAAATTAAATGTACCAGATGAAACCTTACCCAAGATAAACCAAATTGACCTCAAAGCGTCTCCTGTCACCAAGCTGTGCTACAGAAACCCAATTAAGGAGCGGTTTTACATCCTGATTTGGATCCAATTTAAGGTAAGTCTCATCAAAACAAACCAAAAGCTACTGTCATAAACAACAGGAGAATTGACTCAAAAAATAAATTCTGTAAACATTATTACAAAAATAATATCTAAAAGCTTTTTCTTATTTACCTACTACTTAAAATCTTCTACATTTCTCGCAACTTGACGTGCTTATTTTAGGTCTGAAAAGTACAAAATCTTTTTTATTCGATTACATAATCTTTCATAAATATTCAAATACATCACAAACGGAATAAATTAAATTTGAAGAAGCTAAAATATGAGAGTAAAAGCTTTTTATTCAGCATCACCAGATAAAATGAAAATTATTTATGTATGCATTACAGCATTATTATTACAGAAAAAAATGTTGTTTACTTTGTAGCAATTTGGATAGATGACGTTAGCAATAAATTTTATTCTGACCTGCAATAAGAATTTAATATTTCAAGTTTGGGTTGATTAGAGATGTCATAAAATAGTTTTCATGCTGTTCGAGTAAAAATTTGTAGGCCAAATAAATCGATATCGCATAATAAAACCGCCATACTGTTCCACGAAATAAAATTTTAACTGTGTTCTAGAATTCAACAAAGGAAAAGATATGCTTTCTTGTACTCAAATATTTATAAAAAAAATGGAGATACTTAATAAAAAAAATGCCACAATAATAATTGTCGTTTTAAGCATAAAATTGTCAAATTATTAAGTGATTTTGCAACAACGTATTCTTGAAAAACCTGGATGAGGATTGCGACAAGTTTTATCGTGACTGGACTAAAGTCTAATCCTGCTTGAGAGACGTGCCTGAAACCTCTACGAAACCGGAGATCGACCTAATTTAACTGGTTTTTAGTTACTTCTTTGCCATTCTTGCGTTTCAAACATGTTTATAGCAAAAGGTTTAGTTTTCCTATTATCTTGTGTTTGTTATTTCTGCTTCGATGGACTGCTAAATTAAACAACTTTCAACAAGCGGTTGCTGAAAAATTCCTCAACTTTGACGACCGCTTAATTTATCACAATAGGTCATTCAATCATCTTACTGACAGTAAATTTGAGCCCATAGTCGTTATCTATCCAAGTACAGAATTAGCAGCTAACTTCCGTTTATTTTCAACGTAATTACGCCGTCACAAACGAAGAATTATCAGCAAATATATTGTTCTCTGAATCCAATTTGACATTCCATTATAATCAACAAGTGGAAAATTTCTATTTAAAATTCCAACTAATGCAATTTTCGGTCGGGATAAAATGTTCAAA
Source organism: Tribolium madens (assembly GCF_015345945.1). Classification (NCBI taxonomy): domain Eukaryota; kingdom Metazoa; phylum Arthropoda; class Insecta; order Coleoptera; family Tenebrionidae; genus Tribolium; species Tribolium madens. The sequence goes on from NW_025400983.1 coordinate 114,631, forward strand.
GCAAGCCGAATCTTGATAAGAAAAAAAAAACGAAAGGAACGTTTCTACCCTACATTAACTTGTAATTCAGCGACATAAAATAGGGAATGTTATTGTTACAAATAGTGGAGTTTGGCAGACCGCGAGTCCCAAGGGATGAGAGTTGTCTGGTCATGCCTCGCGGGAGACAACCTTGATTATAAAATTGATTCGATGGATTTGCAGGTGTAACCAGAGTATTATTTATTTAAGGGTAAAATAGGGGAAGGCGTGACGGTTTTTTCACAATTTAAATAAATTTACGTTTGCATCGTTTGTTGACTTTTCAGCAAGCAAAACGTAATTAAGATAAACACAATTATTAACAAAATTAATATTTTGGCTTGTATTTACAAAGAAAATTTAATTAGACTGTTAATCTCTAGATGAAAAACACATATTTCAAAGAAAAAGCATAAAATGTTTGTGAATAAATTGAATAAAAAATGCCTCGACAAAATCATAAATCTTGAGTTAAACGACAGGAAAAGTTTCGTAACTTTAAAGGTAGTGTAGATGCTTGTATCTCGGCCGAAACGACTTTCATTATTCCAAGCTTTGAGTTGAATATGATAAAACTTTATTTAAAGTGTCATAAAATATGAATTGGTAAAAATATATTATGCGTTAGGTGTCAGTTATTCAACATTAGACAGACTCAATTAAGATGAAATTAATGAGTCGCTTGCAAATGTGTCATTCATCAAAAATGTCCATCAGTGTCATTTCGTCAACATCAAAGCAAGCAAGAGAAGCGCGCTTCCAACAATCTCGGAACCAATTTAACAATAAGGAAAGTCGCAGAGGTAAGTTATTTATGTGTGTAGGTATACGAGAGAAGCTACGGTCTACTTTCGAGTTCCGGTTCCGGTCCCGGTTCCGCTTGATCAATAAAAGCGGAACAGGTTTAGTCCATTAGAATCCTGTTACCAAAAACCGACACCCAAACAAATCGCATTAATTATGGTATTGTTGGCGAAACTGCATCGTATATTTTCATTAGAGCTAAACTTTTGTTTGAAGGATTTTAATTAACCGAAAGGGTATTTATTTTTTTCACCTTTTAGAAAGCTTTTATTTCACCTAACTACTTTTCAAATTAATTTCAAACACATGAATGAAACCGAGTAGGTACGAGAAGGTATACAAAACGTCTGAAAGGATTTATTACCGACAAACTTCTTACGCAGTGACATTACTTAAGCTTTTCAGATTGGAGTTTGAGACAAATTGCTTTTCTTTTTGATACGAGACATGTGAAATTTCAGAGTTAAAAGGTCCTTTATGTGTTTACAAATGTAAATAAAGAACAAAATGTATAAATATAATCAACAGTTTGACAATATTTTTCACTAAAACATAGGTAATGTTTCCAAACAAATCCAAAACAATATTTTATTATTAAACAAAAATTAATTTCAGTCGATAGCATTTCCTCATGTTCATCTATCACATCTGAATAGTAATGTTCCACTTCAATTTGCCCCAAGACAGGGAATGTCCCATCGATCCCGTAAATCTGTTGAAATTATACCTACATTTCTCCATCGTTTCAATATTCGAATTAACCAAAATAATGACGTTAAAATCTTTTTAGTTGTTTGTACCTACTTCTCCAATTTATTATTTACAATGTGTGTAAAAAGTGAATTCTTCGTCATGATCAGATTAAATTACTGAAAACATTAAAAGCAAAAATAACCTAGAAGCTTCCTTTGAATTTTTAAAAGCGTTGAATAGAGTAAAAATTTCGGAGCAAGTGCAATATTTCACGCGCAATTTCACCCAAAGATAGGAGCTTCTTAGGTGGGTTCGTAAACATTCGTTTGAGATAAAATACGCGCTAACAGACGGAAGAGAGCACCGGAGATGTCAATGCAATTACTTGAATGGTCCTCAAGAGCAAGATTATAGTCGCGGACATGACCTTGCAGGTGTATTATCCTCGAGGAATATTTCCCAAAGGACTCGCACTCATTTATCAGAGTCATTGTTCCAACAACCCCACTCTTGTCATTTATTAATTGCGTCGTTGCTAAAGTCACTTTACACTCTTTGTTAGTATCTGACCAGAATGAGTGTTTTTCTCTAAATTCTTCCACAGAGAGAAGTGGATAAAAAATGCCAGCCATTTTTCGCTTCGGATTTAAAGCGTTTAATCTCACGTCACGAAATCCTATCTTATGCAGATATAGGAAACGTGATTCGCTTCTTACTCTAATGCACCAGCAAATTCACTTATTCCAACTATACTAGTTGTGAAATTGCCTCGACAGCTAGCTACGACGTAAACTAAACAAAATTGGGGCGTTGAGAAAAATTCCATATCGAGCTGAGTGTTTATTACCAGAGAGAAGTGACCGTAAAAGGAATTATAGCCACGTCTTGCAAGTGTCGCATAAACCATATGGAAATACAATTTGAAACATTGTGCATTTCAACAATTAGAAAACTGCTTCAAACATAAAATTTTATGTGTTTCGCCAGAAACTCAGTCAAATATTTCGCTTTCTTCAGACATGATAATTCCTGTTATAAAATATTAACCAAATAATCTTGAAGTTCGCAAACCCAATCTGTTTTGATAAATGATAAAAATAAACAATAAAAAATCACTGTTTATTTTTAACTCGTTTCTAACCCGGCGCATCCACCAAAATGTATTTTGCATTCTAAATTAGAATTAATTAATAAAAGCTGCCTTTGTTACAAACAGTTAAAATATAAATGTGACAGAATTTTAAAGGCCAAAACATTCACACATTAAAAAAAGTTACAACCAATCCCCTGATCCCATCGTAAATTTTAATTAATATCACGCACATTTTCTGTTTTGATAGAACCTTTTCCCGTCTCTCCATTATTCCAGACTCAACAATGAATATCAAGTATCGACGCTTCCGGTGCAAGTGCAAAATGTTTACGTTTTCGTTAAAATAACGTCGCTTTAATTGCAATTTCGCGTATAAAAAATTTTAAGAACAAATCTCGTTCTCATCTCATGCAGTTAAGACAGTTTAAATCAAGTTCGCAAAAAAGTTTGAGACGTGTTTCGAGTAAGAAAAAAGTTTGAAGATTTTAGTAGCAAGGCGCAACTCTTGTATTTAATTAAAACGATAGCAAGACAAAGACTTTGTAGAACAGACGCGTTACTAGTACCATAATGAAGCGTAACCACTGTCAGGTGCAGTTGAAGGGTTTTCTGTCGACTTCAAGCTAATTGGAAAATGAAGTGACATACACAAGGGATATGTGTGAATCTTGGAGAATTAACAACGCTTTGACTAGTTCTGCCAAATGACAGAGGAGATAGAGGCGTATTATTACAGGCCGTTACTGTTTTAATAACCGTATGAAGATTAAAAAATAAATCGAGCAGAAATCCCTAAAACAAATAATGGTTTCGGCGGCTTAGAACCAGTCTGTTTATTAAATTTTTTTTTACTAGGATATTACAATTTAAATTTTGTACAAATTTCGAAACTTGATAATAATTTATCAGATAAATCAGTAGTTGTGTACCAGCATTTACCAGCACGCTTCCAAGAAACCATCGATCATAGTTTATCGAGACTTGTCCCACTTACCTGAAAGCGTAATTTTTGTGAAAGAAACCCACAAGAAACATCGATCTGCTTCGATGTTTGATTAATTCGTAAAAAATGCCGCAATATTTGGGGTGATCATCGGCGTGTTTTGTGGCGTAAATCTATTCAGGTCACGTTCTCTAGCTTTTTCATTTTCTTCGACGATCATTTAGATCGGTTATGAATCGGCTGATACGAAACAAGGTTTGTTCCTTTAGACCTTATTCAAAAAAATTCATAGCTATACAAAATTAAGTTCCAACTGGGAAATCTAACGTGATTACGGTTTGTGAAAGACTAAAGCGGTATTGGATTCGGGAATTTCGTAAAATAATTTTGTTACGCAGACAACCAATTACACAGCTCGATGCCCTTAACTGTGTATTATTTATTTCGCGATGAAAAAGCGTCCCAAATGCAAATTTCCTACTGGATATTAAAAAATGTGTAAAGTTTCTTTTAATTCGTTTAGGTACCGAAGCTTTCAAAACGTGGTCTACCTCGAAAATTCGATTTAAGAGCAACAGATTTTCTTCAACAACAATCAGGAGCTTACGTAAAAGCATTATTTATACATTCAAAAGGATCAAGTTTTGCGTCTCCGTCGAAAATCTACCGTATTTAAATATTCAGTAGTTACTTGCAAACAGGTGGACGAAAGTTGTTTTTCGTTCGAATATCCGACAAATTTGAGAGAATTTCAGACCGAATCGAATTAATTAAATTCCTGTCTTTAATTTCGACGGAACGTCGATCTACTTTTAATCAGAGTGCAACCGTTGAAAAATTATCGACAAGAGTAGGGTTTGTTTTTACCGACAGGTAAAAAAACTAGTTAGGATAAAAACTAGTTCATGCATGTTGAGAGAAAATAAATTTAAAAAATGCTTTTTACTGCTTTATGTAAATTCGGTTAGAGTGATTAATTGAGCAAACACTGGAAAATTTATTAACGGCCAAGGAAACACATCTCTCCGACAATGAATATTTTACAAACAATTAAATAAATTTTCAGCGAAAATTGAGCTTTCCAACTCCGACATGGATGAGCAAATTAAAAAATTTACAAGGCCGGATATAAATCATGTCACGTTGAGCGACAGGGCTCTGTCGTATGTAACATGGCCGCCGTAATCCTTTTTTTTTTAATTAAAAACACTTTTTGTAAGCTATTATTTTATTTTCAATTAGCATACACATCAATATCGATATGGTTCAAGATGTAATTAAGTAGAATATAAAGAAAAAAACAATTTTGACCGAAAAGTATATACTTCATCTTAATTAACATTAGCTTCTATTGACATATATGTTAATTCTGAGGAAACAGGGGTACAACCTCTATACTTTGCATTAAATAAATGCTCCCTTTACACAATATAAATATGTACATATTATATGGGGGCACCCAACATTACAATAAACATTAACTCAAGTTCTAGTGCCTATATGTCTAGTGGAATGCTAAAGCTATCCTAAACATCGCTACTCTTAATAATAGACACATTTTAAAAAATAAAACGACCTGCTGGTCATTTTAGGTTTGAGTGCATTATTATACACACACAAAAATGATAAAAACGACATACATAGTCTCGAAAAAAACCACTAATTCTATGCAAAGTATAGCTTGTAAAATTAGGTGCGATCCTTCTCGTCAAGTCGCACAATTTTTATTGTTTTGCATTTTCCACATTTGAACAATAAAAACTGTCCAACTATGTGATGTAATCTAAATTATTGACGCCCTAATTCATTCATCACGTGTTTACAAAATGGCGGCGCCGTTCGAGAAGAAAAGCAAAATGCATGTAGGGAAAGCACATGCGTCTTGATACATTTTTGTTTAAAAAAATGACTCGGCTACACTTAAAAACATCTCAACGTGAATTAGCCTAAATATACATAATTAAAAAAATTAAAAAGTTGCAGATGTTTAAGTGTAATCGATCATATGCTCTAAATTCATTTCTTGCTCATTATTCTCAGATATTCAAGTGCGTTCAAAGCAGCCACCAATTGTGCCTCTTTCGGTGTCGTTCCAGCACCGTAACAAACTGCTACCGGTAAAGTAGAAAGTTGTACTAAACATTGACTTTTGCCAGACAATGCCTTCTCTTCTATATCGACGTAAGTTACTTCAAATTGTTGCTCAGTCGCAATCTCATGTAAAAACTGAATGAAGTTGAAGTTTTCGCTGTTGAGAACTATATTCTGCAAACGATTTCCAATGTAAAAACGACACAAAGATAATTTTTCACATTTGAATAAAATAATAAATAATTTACCTGCAACTCCTTCAACTTCGGCCCGTTGGACTGCTTGAGGGCTTTGTGAAACTGCGATACCTTTTGAGTGTGTTGTATGTTGAGTGTCGGTATTTTACTATCTTTCAGACCACTGTAGCGTCCTTGTAAGTTACACATTTTCCCCGCCAACTACAAAATACATAATTGAAATGAAACAGATTTGCTCGGGATTATTTTTACGAATACATAATAATAGATAAAGTCATTTCAATTTTGTACATCGTGCTCTGAAAGATCGTAAAAATACCTCAGCAAGATCCGATTTTTTTTTTATACAATAAGCAAACACAAAAAGCATCCATGTCTGAAGAAGGAAAGCCAAACGAAAAAAACTAAGCTACGACAACTGACTCGTCTTACCTCTTCGTCATCGTCGTAACTATGCGGTAAGTTGTTGCTCTCCAAAGGCATATCTTGCAACGCTTGCCACATTTTATGTGCTGCCATTCTTTTTGCTAATTTTTTCGATTTTCCAGTACCGACTTCTTTAAATTTTAATACTTGACAAGCTATCGTAAATTGGCGTTCGTGAGGAAGACCTTCCTCATGTTCCATTTCGTAGGACGGTGGAGGCCATCTCCGAGACATACACATCTCCTGGAGCCAACCGATTGGATTTCCCATCACTTTATCGTCGAAAGGAGACACTACTTGAGCTGTGCTAGATACAATAACATTTAAATAATAAATAATTCGACTTGTTGAGTGCATATTTATTTACATATCGTTGCCTCCTGGAGTCCCATTGGAAGCGTTAGCTTGTTCGGGACTCTGCTTGCCAACCAAAACATCAAGTAAATTCTTAGCAGCGGCGTGTTTGGCATCTTTTTTCGATCTACCAGTTCCGGTAGCAACCAAATCGTTATTAATAAACACCCTGTAGCGGAATATCGGTTCATGGATAGCACCCTCGATTTGGACTAATTCGTACTTGGGTGTTGCCCCACGTCGACTCAACAACTCTTGAAGAACTGATACGGGAGTTTTAGTCGGCAACGAAGCCATCTCCTAAAATACTTCGTTTTCTTTCAAAAAAATAATAATAATAAAATCGTACCAATTTGGCCTCCTCGCTCAGAGACATCCTTTCAGCTTGCATTCCGTGTAAAGTATTTCTGTTGTTTTTTCTCCTGGGATGGACATTGTGTATTTGGCTTGACGAATGCAAAAGTGTCATATTTGGGTCCATGCGAAATTGCTGAAAGGAAAAATCGTTGCATCATTTGATAATCAAATAATTTGCGCATTTAAATAACCGACCATCACCACGAGAAGAATAAAGGCAAAACATAATATCCTCGATTTTTGTTATTTCTTTACCTGTTCAACTGGCGGAGGTACAAACATCTCGCCGCTTGTCGGCCCTTAATTTCCGCTTCTGAAGAAAACGAGCAAATTATATTCCATTCGCCCTACACAACTCAAGAATTGTAAATCAAAATTCAACAAAACAAAAGAAAAGAGGGAGAACTGGTAACGGTTTTATTTTAACAATGCGAACCCTTCGCATTCACACCCCTAGACCAACCGCCAAAATTTTCATCAGTAATCAACACAGTTTTTTAAAATTATTTTTCGTCATATACATGTATATTTTCGTAGAAAGCCGGTAAAGAATGGTCAAAAAGTATTCCACCAATAACACAAAATAGGCAATAGTCGATACATATTGTAATAAAATTTTATATAAAACAATAAAACGAAAAAATTACTTACAATTATTTAGAGACTTTTATTAAAACCTATTAAAATAGAAACAACACTATCTATAAACACTGTAATGGCGACGTTTCTTGAGGGACAGAAATGTCAAACAATCCGCATGCGCAGCATAACTTTTCAATCACCGTTGCGGTCTATTTGGTTACATCGCGAATTCGCAAACCACAGAAATAAGTGGCTACCAAAACTTTCGATCAAATGATTTTAGGTTCAAAAACAATTACTTTTTATTTCATAAATACATGTCAAAAACAACTAGAGACTACTGTATAATAATTGTCTCACTACAATTTTACCATACCACCTGCCATCTTCTTGTCAAAACAGTCACAAATCGCTCAATTTTCCGCTTGGAAACTACTTCAAAATATGTAATTTTTAAATTGTCATATTTCTAGTCTTATTTACAACTAACTAGACTGTAAAAAATCAACTCTAGAATCTCATTTCTGACCAAGATGCGTTTACGAGTGCTTGTTTGTATGTTTCTAATTTTATTAATAGTTTCCCCAAGTTCTGAAAATATTTTTGACAGTTTTATTGCTACAAATGGTAAGAATAGACCAAGTGAATAAAAAGTATGGAACCAAACGTTTTCTGCTTAAACTATTTATTTTTTGAAAAACTAATTGATTAGTGATAAAGTACTATAAAAATTTGATGATTTAACAAAAATAACATTTTTCAAAATTTTCTTTTATTTTTGAGTTCTACAAAAAAATATTTTTTTAAATGGCAACCCACTATAAAATCATTTTTCTCATAAAAGCTATACTCCAAGGATTACAACTATCTGCTTTATATTTAATTTTTTCACATAAATTGCAATTTTGACTAAAAAAATCGCATAACTTAAAAACAAAAAAAAAAAAATTCGTTCTGAAAATACGATCACATTTTTTATATTACTCTAATTTATATTAATTATTATTTTTTGGAGGCAAATGATTAAAAATAAAATCGCATGGTTCCATTCTTTATATTCACTCTGTATAATAAAAAGCTCATTGTGAAATTCCCCTAATTTTAGAAATGGAAAGGGCGCGTAAAAAGAAAAAAGGAGGTGGCAACAGCAAATACACAGTACCACTTCTTTTTGGAGCCTTGATGATCAAATCAATTATTTTTCCATTGGCGTTTAAAGCCATGGCTGTAATGTCAAGTATTGCAATACTTTTAAGTACTATGAGTTTAATTATGTCGTCGATTGTGGGATATATTAAAATGGGATTTAAATCTGCCCCTGTTAAAGTCGTTCATAAACAACCATCATTTAACAGTTGGGCCAAAGACGATGATGGTAAAAACTATTATGCAGATAATTACGATTTGGTAGCACCGCCACCCCAATAAATATATTTTATGTAACATTTATTTATCTAAATAAAATATATCACAAATATTTAGTAGAAATAAAAACGCTTTTTTTTACTTTTAATTAAACTGTTTCAAAACCACTGATTTATGGGTTACAGTGTGACTCCAACAAAGACAGATTTAACTGTATCTATCTCTCTTGTTCTTTGGTTTGAAGCGTATTTAGATCCTCTTAACCTCACATTTTTGTCAAATATTAAGAATTATCTATCGAAAGTATTTATTTATTTATGATAATAAACGACCTCAAGTGAATCTGCCACTAACATCTAATTATAAATTAGACTTTATCAGTGTAATTTTTATAATGGTTTAATTTTCTGAAAGACGTGTTAAGAACATGTAAACAATGGCTACATTTCACGTTTTACAAGAAGGTCCGGTAAATGCTTTAGCATTAAATAGAGACAACACTCAGGTAGCAATTGGTGGACGCAATGGTAATTTGCACTAAAATAAAAACACCAACATCACAAAAAAATATTTTTTTTTAGTGTTTAAAGTTTACACAATTGAAGAAGACAAATTTCGAGAAGTATGCAACTTGCGAGCATCAAAACATCTCAACTTGAGTTTTTCTTGCAATGATGTTTCCTGGAGTTGGACTGACGGTGGGTAACGTGTAAAAAATATTATCAATAACTTGTTGCTTTTAGATCATTATTTGGCCACTGCCGCCACCAATGGCCATGTTTGTGTGTGGAATCTAACAAAAATGGGCAAAGCGATGCAAGAACAAGACTATCAAGAACACAAACGTACAGTTAACAAAGTGAATTTTCATGCCAGTGAGCCAAATAGACTCATATCAGGCTCTCAAGACGGCACAATGCGTTATTTTGATATTCGCGTTAAAAACGCTGTTGCTATTTTTTACAGTAACACAGAGAGTGTGCGTGATGTACAATTCAGTCCTCATAATCCGTACACTTTTGCGGCCGTTTCAGAAAATGGAAGCGTCCAATTGTGGGACGTGAGGAGGTCTGATAAATGCCAACAGCAATTTGCTGCACACAGTGGACCAATTTTTGCATGTGATTGGCATCCAGAGAACACGTGGTTGGCTACTGCTAGTAGGGATAAAACAATCAAAGTTTGTATGTTCTACAAATTATTGGTCGAAATAAGAGACTTGTTTTTTATTAGGTCTGGGATTTGACGAGCAAACTGACTTTGGAATATACTATTCATACTATAGCTTCTATAGGACATGTCAAGTGGCGCCCTCAACGCCGATTTCATATAGCTTCATGTGCTTTAGTTGTCGATTGTAGCATAAACATATGGGATGTGAGACGGCCCTATATTCCTTATGCTGCTTTTAATGAACACAAGGATACTCCAAGTGGGGTGGCTTGGAAGGAGGACCCTCATGTTTTTCTTAGTAGTGGTCGGGTAGGTATGGATTACTTTGCTTTGAACAATAATTGTATAAAAAATTACGTAATTATGTCGTTGATCGTTTAGGACAGTACTTTGTACCAGCATTCATTCGATTACGCTAGCCGACCTGCTAAAAAAGCTAATCCTCAAGGTGTCTCATTAAACAATCGAGGTGAGATTTTGTACGCTCACAAAACTAATGTTAGCACTTTGGTTAAAGCACCAGTTGGTATAATAAGGTAAAAATTAAACAAATCTAAAATGATAAAAAAACGACGTTTATAGGAAAACATCAACAACACAATCACCTGATCTTTTCCACTTAGCTTCCAGTTTAATGCATCAGTTTACCTTGTCCAACGAAAACAAATGCGAATCGGAGATTTTCATTGGTTTAGCCAAGAATTACATATTGAGTGGACGGAGTTTATCTGAAATGTGCGAACATAATTCAGCGGTAGCAAACAAATACGGAAAAAACCAAATCTCTGTCGTATGGAAAATAATGAAAACGATGTATGGCGAAGAGTATTTACAAACTAGTAGCAATAACAATAATCGAGAAGATATTATTTCACATAACAATATGGGTTTAGATCACAGTAATGAGAACGATCAAAGATCACGTGGTGGTGACACTCCTGCGGCTCAGTTTAGTGATGAGACTGAAAACGAGGATCAAGTCGATCACATCGCGATCTACAATAACGGCTTTCCTACATATTTGAATATTAGAACAGGTTTACCGAAAGGAGATTTCTCTTTTGGAGAGAACGAGTTGGATATGGAGTTGGATGGGATTATGACGGACTTCCAGAGCGGTTATCGAAATTTCGTGACGCCTCAGCAGGATTTTGTTCTACCAAACGAAGCATTTCATATTAGACACGAAATCAGAAATCGGTCGCCGCCTCCTGACAAATTTCCCAATAATTTTCCTCCTGTGATGAGTGACGACCAAAATATACCGTTTGAAGAGCAACCAAATAATCTTCTTACAGTGTCTTGTTTACCAAAAATGCCTTTGTGGGATCCTTCAAGTATCGTTTTGGATGCTTTAAAACATCACGCGATGTTGGGAGACGTCCAAACGGCCGCTTGTGTCTTAATCGTTCTCGGCGACCAAAGAAAATGTTTGAATGATTTAGATGAAAGTACACAAGAGCATTGGCTTTTGGGCTACATTGAATTGTTGAGTCGATTCCAACTCTGGAATATCGCCACACAAATTATCAAATTATCTTGGATACCTGCCGTTGAACAATTGAATCAACAATCCACTAGATTTAACACTAATTGCAGCAAATGTAGTAAAGCGTTGCAAAGAATTGGATGGCTTTGTGACAGATGTCATTCGTCACAATATGCGTCTTGTAGTGTATGTCATCAAGTTGTTAAAGGATTGTACGCTTGGTGTCAAGGTTGTTCGCACGGAGGACATTTATTACATATGAAGCAATGGTTTGCTGTTAATAAAATGTGTCCCACAGGGTGTAGACATTTGTGCGAATATAAGTGATTTTTTTTATTTAATCATTTACTGGTTTATTTATTTGAAAGATTTTTTCCCATGGAAATTAAGTGACAAAAAGAAGGTCAGAAATTTGCGTGATGACAGTAGTGTTTAAAATAATAAGTGAGATATATTATGTCGTAATTAGTCATTTATAATTACAAATAATAAAGACTTTTTATCATCATTCTGGTTTTTTACTTATAAGGTATTTTTGTTATGCAATAAATGAGTCAGGAAAAAGAAAAAAAATTGGAATATCAAAAATGGTTTTATTATTTATGTCTTATATGCGCCGGAAACAAGTCTTTAGTGTCGTTATTCTTTGTACAAAACTATTAAACAAGCTTTTGAAATAATTTTCTTTTCTAAGAAACGTGATTCATTTAAAATGGTATAAATTAATAACATGCTATAAAAAATTGTTGTTTTATATTTTACTGACTTATTATTTTCTTTCTAATCTAGTTATATATAATAAATAAAATAAATACGTAAATAAATTGCACTAATAATGCCCGCCGCCGGTTTTAAGTCCCATAACGGCAGCAAAAAGGGCGAAGAAAAATCCTGCTAATCCGGTGGCTCCTGTTAAGAGGATAAGTCCACCGATTAAAACTGGTATTAATGTGAAAAATTTTAATTTGTAAGCTAAAAGTAACGGCAGTAGGAAACGTTTAATTTTTTTCTTCACTTTGAATTTTCCTCGAGTCTCCCGCTTCCTGGCGACGTCGAATTCTGAAAAAAAACGGGTTTCAGAAAGAGACAATTTTATTACTGTAAACTTGTGATTATTTTAAGGTTTTTAAGGATAAAAGTTTCTTGTAGACAGTATTGGTATTGATGTATTTTTTTGTCCAATTAAATTGGTTTACTAATAAAATACAAATTTTTCTCTCCTATAAAACACATTTTTATAATTTTACTAAAAAAACATTTAGATTATGACAGAAAACAAGAATGCTAGTTTTGTAATTACACATTTTTGAATCTGTTTAAAAAAATACAATAATCATAACGTCGTTTATGCCAAGTGGGTCAAATAAATAGTGCAAAAAATTTTTGGAAGATCGGAACATAGAATTTGCAGTTAATAACACTCTAGAATAAGCCAAACTTCTAACACGTCTCTTGTCGTGCGATTTGCACTATTTGATCGCATTTTTCATAACATTTCCTGAAAACCTACTTGAATAAATACACGTATTTTGTCCAACTAGAAGCATGTCGAATCGAAATAATTACAGATCGAGTGTTTACTGACTTGAAAAAAGGATGAAAAAAAATTGATGTGTGACGTATCTTTGTAAATGAATGTCCGAAATTCGAGATAATTTACCTGATATCATGGGTATCCTGTTTTGAAGCGACCACTGTTTTGGGTAAATCCCCCAGGACGTCGATTGCACTTCTTCTAATTCGTTCCCTTCACAGCACTCTTCGGCGTGAACGAAACTCATCCAAATCATTAATAAAATCGTAATGTTTATCATTTTCGCGTTTTCGCAAGTACCGAAACATCAAGGAATCATTTTCGAAATGAACGCGTTTTTGATTTGAGTAAGTGCGTCACTTAAGTGCTGCCACCACGACCGTTTGCAGTAAACTCAACGTTTCCATTTCCTTCTTGTGTTTCAGACCCGTGTAATGATTCTACTCTAATGTTAAATATTATCTACGTTTCCGCATGAATTCTTTAGATACAACGGACCAAGCGTGCAATTTTGCGGTATGACAGTGGCGTGGCGAAAAATCGGCCTCGTGGATGAGATTTTCGCCGGTCACAGTCTGGTTGCCTGTTTTTTGACGGGGTGGACAGGAAACGGACTATTTTGGCAAAGTGTTAATTGATGGAATAGGGAATTATGGTACAGTTGCGTGCGTAGGTAAAAATCGTTGGTACCGTTTTAGCTCCATGCGTACACAAGAGGAACAACTTATTTCGGGTAGCTGGAGACATTAATTTGGCGGATAAATGAGTTTTTAGTGTCACTCTTACAAAAGACAGGGAAAAAAAATTGGTTGACGATGATAATTATTTGAATGACGACACAATTTGCAGGACAAATTTTTACATGGTTCGATATGGTTTTGATATGCATCATCAAATTTTCGCAGATTTTTTTATATAACGTGGTTCTTCTGACTGTTTGTGCAATTGAGCTTATCCATTTGTGAAATTCAATGTTAATTGTTTCAGTTTCTATGTTTTTTTATTAACAGATTTGTAATTATTGAATTAATTATACTCACAAATATTTTTTCACGATTTAAGAAGTGCTAGGAGTAATTTTGTAACAGTTACAAATCAACTTTTGTTTTCTTTGCTAAATAAAAGTAAAATAAAATCCACAGTAAAAGAATGAGTTTATTTCTGTATTAAGTATGGTCATTTTACAATTTTCTGTAAATTTCATTAAATAAAATTGTGTTATTAATTATTATTAGGATTTCAACATTCCTGATAGGTGTGATCTACTTGAAAAAGAAGTAAATATTTGAATTCTTTAGCTTTAGTGTGGGAGAATGCACAATTTTTTTCCATTGCAGTGTAGAGTTCTTCTTTGCAATTATTTACGCTTTTACTATGGTCTAGAAGAGGTCGCTGGTTTTGTCTATTTAGCTGTTTTCCATTTAACTAATTTGAAATAAATTTTAAGGTCATGATCTTTTGTGAGACACCGGAAAGTGTGAAGATATGATTAGTCAATAAACAAAATAAATAAAAAAGGAACTTATTCAGCACGACTGAAGATGAGCAAATCTGAGATATTTATTTTTATAGTGTAACGGTAAAATAGAAATTCCTTCGTAGAGTAGGCATTAGAATACAAACAATTCTTCACACGGTCAGTGATGGTGCGATAAATTCCATCTTTTGACAATTAAGGAAGAAGGTTGCGTGAAATCCCATATGTCACGATAGTTTATGCTAATCGAGAACATTGCGCTACAAGCATATCCATTCTCTTCACTCATGTTAAGCACTCTAATTACACTATTTACACTAACAATGACTTGCTAGAAATTCGTAAAAAACAATTTTATTGAAGAAAAATCAGGACAATACTGATTGGTACAAAATAAATAACATAAATAAAATAAATAACAATGGCCTGAAGAAAAAGAAGCGACCAAAAAATCGGTCATTTCTACGATTTGGGACTGTACGCTTTGTAGGCTAATTTTTGTGGGTCTTCGAAAGATCTTTTGTCCCAACCGCCGCCGCTGGACTGCCAACCGCCGCCGCCGCCGCCGCCGCCACCGCCGGACCAACCGTGTCCTCCGTGACTGTGTTTGGCGGCAAAGAGTTTCTTAATGGCGATGATTCCTGAAATGAGGAGAGCAATTTTCGCAGTGATGAGAGCTTTTCCTGCTAGCAAGAAAAGTCCCGCGATTGCGACCGGAACTAGAGCGGCCATTTTGGCAGCCATTCCCATCATCATACCACCCATCATGCCTTTCATTTTTTTGCCACGACCTGTAAAAAATAAAGGGTTATTCGAATTTATTATAATTTTTTATGAAATGTACCTTCTTCAAGAGCTAATTTAGGGAAAGTGACTTCGATTGTCCTCGAGCCGACGAATTTGGCAACTTTGTCTAAAAGAATGTTAGTCAAAGCTTCGTCTTTGGCATCGGAAGCTCTGGGTAGCGTATTTTCAAGTTGTTCTTCTGAGAGGGTAGCTTCGGGAATAACATCGTTTGATTTTGTAATCATCACACCTTCGGCGAGTGTAAAATGATCCATTCGGCTCAATCTATCCAAAAATGTGATGGCTTTTTTCTTAAGACATGGCGAAAATCCAGAGCTTTTGCTACAATCATCGTAGATTTTTAAAACCAGACGTATTCCGGTACTATCGAAGGAGTCTTGAGCTAAGGCCACTACGGCGAAGGCCGCCACTAACACTAACGTCTTCATCACTCCAAGAACCGACAACGACTGATAGCAAAACCTCTATTGGGGGATTTATATACAATAGGATTGACACTGACTGTGACCTTTTCTTCCGTGACCTCCTAAGAAATTCCCATAGAGAGAGAGACGTCTTCTGCGCCCACACCCGGTTTCATTGACACATTTGCCGACTACCCTAAAAGCGTTATTGGTAGAACGATGACCCACAAAAGTCTTCTCCTTGTCTCATTGGTTCCGAGTTTACTACGGAACCCCTCCAGGTTTTACGCTCGAGTAATTTTCTTCTAACTGAGAGAGATTGATGCGGCCGACAGTGAATCTGGTTTGGTTTATTACAAAAGTGATGTCTGAAATTGAAACTAAAAATGTTTTAGTTTATTTGGTGGATTTGTTTCAATGATATTGAAATTGTAAGTGATTTAGGGGTTTTTATTCACTGCTTCGATACACAAACAGATCAATGGATAACAAAATCGACCGTTTTGTGGCTTATATTTACTAAATTTTATGCTTTAATAATAGTATTGTTTGCTATAATTAACTTATTTTTATTGTTCTTTGTTCTAAATTCGACTGCTCCGATTCTAAGTCAGTAGGCACAGAAATTGGGATGAAACACCATAAAACAAACGAAATTTAGAGATATCTTAATGACTTTTCAAATATACGAATTTCCTGAAAGGACAATATTTGAAATATCTTTAGATGTTTTTCAGGTCAGTGTTACTCCCGGTCATTTTAAACTTAGTACACTTATTACCATTGCCATAATTCACTTAAAATTACAGAAGACTCTTGAGATTGTAATAATTTCAGTGCGTAATCATCAAGCATCGTTTCCTCTTGAAACGTAATTAATTGAGACATTACGTATCTCTTCGTAAAACAAATAGAAAAAAAAAACGTATTTTAAAGTTTGCATTGTTTACCCTAAATTTTAAAAATTTAGCGTTAAAAGTGTGTCAAAAGATGCGTAAACAAAACCACAAGTCCGCTGTTTGTGGTACACCGAAAATATTTGCGTAGTTTTGCCAATGGGGTCAATTCCGGAATGCTTTTATTAGATTTACAAGAGGAAATGCATTAAGGTGCATTACAATAACCTAATTCTCAACGTTCGATAGTGGTTGATGTTGTATAAGAAGCTGGTTAAGAGTGACAGTGTAATGTAGAGTAGAACAATAAATTGTTCTTTAACTAAGGTGAACAATAAAGCGTACGTCCTACTTTAGACACATACGCGCTCATTATATAAATTGATGCTCTTAATTATAAGCAAGATGCAATCTTTTCAATTAGTTGTGTGTATTTTGACAACTTTGGTCTAGTTTCCAGAGATGTTTTTCAACGCGAAAATTATTTATTGAATTTATAATATCGTTCATTATCAAAGTTCTACTTGTCGTAAAGCATCTGGTTAATGTAAAATAATTTGTATTAATTGTTTTCATATTTAGACCAAATGGTCACGCATTTCTCGCCTAGATTGTGTTCAGAGAAGACTTTTCTGCTTGGTGGTCCAAAGAAAACGGAAGTTGCGTGCATTTACAAATTCTACTAAAGAATCAAGTGTAAAAATCATGCTCTAAAAGTGAGCAAAAAACACGAACTAGTCTAATATATAAACTCCTGAAGAAAATTTCTATCTCAGTATTGATCTAGACATGAGTTATTTAACAGTTTTTTTCCTATGTTTGTTAACCCTAACTTGTGCAAACTATACAAGTTTGAATATTTTAAAAAAAGTTTACAATCAATGTTCACACAAAATGGATATTTTCAAGTGTCTGAAAATCCTAGGATTGAAAGTAATAGATCGAGCCCTTCATTCCAAAGCTCTTAATGTTATTGACGGTGTGACTTTAGTGAGTGATGAACAAACCCTCAGTAAACCTCTAATCGAATCTAAATTAGAACAACTCAAATCGGAGGAATTGGACGACTTGTTACTAAACACAACACGACGATTTTTGGGTAGTCACAAATTTGAAATTAAACTTCCAAAATTATTGGAAGAAGGTCGAAAGAAAGGAAACAAAGGAGGAAGTGGTGGTGCTTTATTAGGAGCATTAGCAATTAAAGGAACTTTCTTGGCGATGGCTTATCAAGGAATTGCAGTCATGTCTGGAACCGCAATTATTATAGGCAAAATGGCCCTGATACTGAGTGCAATTTTGGGATTGAAAAAATTGGTTAGCAGTGGCCAAGAAAAGACGACTTTGGAAATTGTCAAAATACCCAAACATTCTGAAGTTCACACTCATTCAACTTCATACGAAGAGGACGACCATTACCACAGGTCGTATGATGTGTTCGGTCGTAGAATTGAGTATCCTAAAAAAACACTACAAATATTTTAATATAGCGATAAATTAATTTATTATAATTTATGTATGTATGTAATTATTGGTCAGTAAAGAATGTTGAATTAAACCTGGTTTTATGAGTAGTTTGTTAGATTTAGTAAGAGTGAAGTTAAGTAGGTGTTAAACTGGCAATCACTTGTGTTTTTTCACACTAGTACACAAAATGAAAACAATTAGCTAATTTATGGCTACTTTTACTAATAACTTGAAAAAAATATACTTTATTACTTATTTTAAGGGAATTTTACGTGCTATTAACACCTCTCGAATAAGATCTTGATATTGCAGTTATGAGAAGAATGTTCCACTTATTTTTGACAATGTGAAATAAAGATATTTATATATGAAGACTTGACTTGACATAACATTTATACATATTTGATCAATTGGTAAATTACTAAAGGAGAAAAGTTGCATCTAGCATCTAAAATAAGGTTGATCTTGACCGATGTTGTTCACTAGGTCGACCAATTTCTCACCAACTTCTTCAAAACTTTCACTCGTATATGGTACATGCACGTTGCTCTATTTGTGGGAAATTTTTTGTTTGTTCTTTGTTTAGTGCATTTTCTTTTATGAAAAGTTGTATGTATTAATAATTGTAATGGATGTTTAAACAAATGGACATTGGAATTTCCGGATTAAATGTTTATTGATGTCATGATTCAGAGCAGGTTCTTACGTAAAGATCTGTTACGCTATATGCATAAATTACGCATTTTAGATCTTTAATCGGATTACTACGCACGGTTGTAAATGGTTTATTTCATCATCATTTGTACAATTTTCAGACCTTGTAATTATTTGACACTATACTAGGAAGCGTCTTTTACAACACGGTTAGTGAGTGTGACGAGATAGCAAGATAATATTTGAACTTGATGTTAAGTACTCAAATATTGTCTTACTTGCACTTAAACTGCCATAAATTGTACTTCACCTAAATTACAAATAAATAAAATAAATTAATTAAAATTGTCTTAAACGTTAATATCCTGAACTAGCGTCAGTAATATGCGCCTTGTACGCAATATTATGAGCATCATTGTTCAAACTTCTATGCCATCCGCCGCCTCCATGACTGTGTCCATCACTACTGGCATATACTACATGGGATGTTTCGCCGCCACCGCCGCCACCACTTGACAATTTCTTCAATCCAACGATAGCCGAAAGGAAAAGTGCCAATTTAGCAATGACCAATGCTGTTCCTGCCATAAAAGCAACTTTGCCCATAAACATTTGAGCCATCATACAGGCCATTCCACCAGCAGCCAACATCATCATTCCACCTTTGCCGCCGCCTTTGTCTTTCTTGCCTCTAGCTGCAAAAAGAAAACGTCAAATTGTAAATTTTTAACAACTCAACTTACCTTCTTCAAAAGCAGGCGCCATATTAAATTTGATAACTCTTGATTTAAAAAATTCCTCGATTTTTGAGTATAGCATGTCTGAAAGTTGCAAGCTTCTGGCAGAAGGTTCGTCTGATAAATTTTCCGAGATATTGTAGTGATAGTTGGGATTTCTGGCGATTTCGACAATGTCGAAAAGGACGAAAGGCTTATCGGTCATAATAGTCGTGTTGAGGGCCTCGAGGGCCTTTTCTTTGAGACACAAACCAGGTTGGTTTTTGCCGAAGCACTCCCGGAAAGGTATGAGGCTTCTGTAAGTCTCCCTGTCTAATGAGACACTAGATTTAACAAAAAATAAAAGCACAACGGTAATAAAACGTATGGTGCACATGGTGGACGTTCAACAGACTGATATGGAAGAGAGCATTTTTGGATTTATATAAAAATGAGGATTACAAAGCGTGGCGATCGTTCCACAGAAACAAACTCACGAATTCGGTGCATACATATTTAAGAAAAAAATTAGGTGAATTTGATGCCTCGCTCCTAATGGCGGATTTTACGGTCTCTTTAATTTGGTGCCAATGTTGTTACTACAAAGTGCGTTAAATAATGTACAAGATAATAATTAAGTTGTTATTAAAAATTTTATTCTTTTTTGAGGAAAAATTTTGTTCTCGTTTTCACTCGGTTTCTAATATCAATTGTATGTTATTTGAACTTATTGGGTCATTTTTGGGGGCGGAGATTATTTTGTCAATTTAAACTACTGGTTTTTAATACATCACACAATTATTTCTTCAGTACGACCCAAATTTGTTCCGACTATGGTTTTATAGCGGTGTAGTGACAATTACCAAGTTTTGTACTTAGAAAACCTACAATTACCGCAATTAAAACGCACTTTTGTTACAGTTCAGTTAAAACGCGTTGAAATTTTCGAAAATGTAAATTATTGATGCAAAAGCTTTTTTGAGGTGTTATTTATAATTTTTTGAATAAAATTTGAAAAATCCAATTCATACACTTAGCGCTAATGTATTCAGCAGGTGTGTAAAAACTGTTAGATGTAATTTCTCTTGCATCCGTGTTTAAACTTTCCTTAGTCAATGTCAAGCGAGACATTACCGGTCGCGGAAGCTAAATTACTTAAGAGAAAACGGATCCATCTTTATGGATTGAGCTTCAAACAAAAGCTGTAAAATCTTGATTAAGCAAAACGTTTTTACTTTTAATAATAATTGAGAAAACTGGATAAAAAAAACAGCATTCCTGAGTCACTCTTATTGCTCCAGGCTGCGTGCTCTGGTAGACATTTAAACTTACATAACTGTAACGGAATTAATTCGAGTCAAACGTAGGTTGTCGGACGACAAAAACAAACATTTTTTGTACGATATGCCTTATTGAAATTCTTAGATATGTACCTACCTGTACATAGAAAGTTAAATGAAACTGTGCTGAAGGTAGCTTGAGGCCGAAGAATTCAGGACGCATCTGGTCATCAAAGAGATTATCTGATACGTGTCTAAGCTGGTTAGGCAGTAAAGCACCTAATTATTTTATTATTGTTTATTTATTAAAAAAAATACAAAATTAAAGTTTTTAAGTGGATTTTTGGACTTTTTCATCTTCACTCCAAGCGAAATTTCGACCATGAGTTGTTTTCTCGTCCGTAAAAAGTTTTTGAATCTTCCCATGGACTCGTAATTGGTCCACATTGTTGTTTTCTACGATCCCACGGTAATACACCTCCGGATACTCATCTTCAGGAAATCTGTAATCGCAAATTCTGAAATTTCTCCAACAAATAAAACCAAGTATAATGAAAAAAATTACCAATTTTTATAAAGGTACTTGTAGGTGGTCGTATCCTTCTTTTTTATAACTGTGTTTAAAAATAAGAGATAAAAGAAAAAATATTTTGGAATAATAAATCACCTATTGTGGTGGTGAAACTGTGAACTTCCGCCAAATCCGGGATTGAAACCTCCCGTTTGATACTGATTCGGTACTCTATTGCCATTATTTCCCAACAGTAAAGTCCCCAAACCATACGCACTGCTGATGACCAGTGCAATTTTGCTCAAAATGATTGCTTTTTTAGCAAGTAGTGCCAACAGTCCGAATAAAATTGGAATAAGAGTGGCAACATTGAACTTGAACCCCAACAAAAACGGTACAAGAAACTGGCGCGCAAGTAGTCGACCTACAAAAAGTGATTTATCAAAGTCATGTCTAACCCTTGAACTTGCAACAAGACCATGAAACTTTATACCATCTATGAATTTGTTGCGATTATTAAGTTTTGTAGAAATCTACTTTTAGTCGAGACGTAAACCTACCTGTACCAAACTCTTTGATTGAGTGTTTGTTGAGGATTTCACGTTGCGGATCTAACATAAACTCTAGTTGACCTCCCGGACTTGTAGAGGGCGCTACGCGCATAAAAAGTCCGGGATACAAAAATCCCATATCCCACTGTAAACTCCGGTGAGAAAATACATGGCTCAGTGAGTCGATCCACGTTCTGAAAAAAGGTTTTCTTATTAAACTAAGATATATTTTTATAAAAAATGGAAAAACTTTAGTAAAAAATGTTAATAAAAACTTTTCTCAAGTTACTTTTCAACATGTCTTGTTCATGAAGTTAAATCAAATTGAAAAAAATGGAAAAGTTAATTGACCGAAATTTCACTCAAACAAAAGATTAATTTCTAAGCAAGTTTTGTACCGAAACAAAAAAACTTTCTTAACAAACCTCCCATCCAGTTAATTTAATTGTTTGCCAAATAATTCATTAATCATTAATCTGTTACCTCAAAATTGTGAGCTTTATCTCGATGAAAAAGTCCTTTTGTCCCAACTTCCTCAACAAACCTTATTAAAGCGACTCACCGAAAATCCCCTGGATCTCTGTCGGCAAAATTGTACGTTTCTCTGTACTCCTGGTTCCTGCTCAAAGTAACACCGTCAATTAAATCAAATTCCTGGTCACTGTCCAAACTTCGCAATTTACTAATAGCTCCAACGCCAAAACAATGTCCCAAACTAACGGAGGGTTGCGAAACTAGACACTGTTTGAAGGATTCTTCAATAGAAGGATGATTAACACTATTACACGCCACAGAAATAATTATAAAGAACAAAATAATGGAGGACTTGTGTGTGTTTGGTGGCATTTTTCTAAAATAAGAGGGAAATTCGCAGAGAGGATCATATATACTAGACAATAGTCATGTCTGAGTGAATTTAAACTTTCAGTGAAAGTGCTCCGGAGGTAATTACCATTTTTTCATTGTTAAAGATAGACATCTTTTGTCTCCGAGTGAACTACTTTACATGCCAAGTGTCAATCTTACATTGGAAATTTTACACTTGAGGGATTAGGATTTCCTGCCGACTGTACTTTTAATTAAAATTTTTCTCTTCGTCCTGGGGTCATCCTAAATCGTCCTTTTTCTGAACAGGAAGTGTCTGCTTTTTCTTTCTTTGATATTTGAAGCGTATTTCCTGTACAATTTTTTTTCGTCTTACTCAATATCAAATCGATCGTGTGACAACTTAATTCTTGTGTGAATAATCAGACAAAATTAGAAGCGCACCAGTTTGTAATTAGTTCACCGAGTTTCTTTAAAAATTCATTCGTGACAAAGAATCGAAGGTACGAATTACGAAATGAAGGTAATTGTGTGAGAATATTTAAGCCAGCGGATGTTTTTTAAAATAAAAAGTGCAAAATTCGTCGTTTTATAACTAGCAGAAAATGTTTTCTAATTTTTAATTTCAAATTGCAAGGCAACATTTGAGATTTTGATGTACTTCTTGTGTATTGAAACAATTGGAACATATGTGACATTGTATAGAATGGTGGACTAAAAGATTGAATTAAGTGAAATCAAATACTTTTTCAAATAACAATAGTTTTGTCAACATGTTCTGATAAATAAGAGTTGTGTTTCTGCACTTTTAAGATTTTTCTTTTGTTGTTATTTTCATTTGCTGTAGCAAATGCCGACTTTACCAACTTTAGATCATCAGTGCAAGATTATCTTCCTTCCTGCAGAAAGTTACATAAAAGTAAACATAAAATTTCAGTTCTGATATTTATTACGCTTGTTTACCATGCACTTTTCCTTGTTTGCATATAATTTAAGTAGGTAGATACCTAACTATTTCAACTTAAATAAGTTTCCAGTTTAGTTTGATGGAAGTTTTTGTTTTTACTTAATGAGAGCTTTGATGTTGATTCGACCATTCTAAAGCTTTGGGTTTTGCGTCTAAGAAATCATTAATGGTTCCGATTGAGAAACCACAAATTACAAGATAGTCGAAGAGGACTATCGGATAACGGATTAGTGTAAGAGGAGATTTTAGAAGGACAAAGGATTAATTAATATCAGGAAAACGTATTTTGAGTGAATGAATAAATACTTAAATAAAACCGAATTTATTTTAAAACATTTCAATAAATAAATAAATAAATAAATTCCTAAATTAAAGCTAAAATTGTGTTAATTTCAGGTACCAGTTGAGGTTATTTGACATAAAAACCTGAAACTCTAATACTGTACTAAGTACCGTTAGGGGTTAGAAAGGCCGTCTAAGAACCGATTCTGTGACCTTTGTAAACCAATTCCTGACTGAAAGCTCTATCGTAATGACTGTAATCTTCGCCGTGTGAAACAGGATGTGCTACAACTTCATAAGTTTGCGTATGATGTTTCGATTCGACGAGCTTTTTCAATGCTATAATTCCTGCAATAGTCAGAGCGATTTTGGCCGCGAGCAAAGCTTTGAAAGCTATCATTGCAACAACTTTGAGGCCTATGGCATACATGGCTGCAGCTTTCATGGAAAACATCATCATCATCATTCCCATTCCGCCTTTTTTGCCTCCTTTCTTGCCGCCTCCACCACCTCCTTCTCCTCCTCCTCCTCCCCCTCCTCCTCCCTTGCGAGCTGTTTTAACAGAATATTTTTTCAGTGAAAAAATAACACATTCATATGGTGCATTTACCTTCTCCCGCTGACATGTCCAGATCCGAACTGATTGGAAATTTAAATTCTAGCGTATGTGATGACAAGTAATCGGTGATGCGCTCCAAAAGCATTCTATCCAGGATTGCCTCTCTTTCCAGTGTTTCATTCGGCAAACTTATTGGAGTGTATTCTCTTGCAAGTCGCCCTGAATCACTTTGTTTGATTCGTATTCCATTTCCGATATCGATATTGTTCGGGAGGCGCTCGATGAATTTGAGGGCTTTTTCCTACAAAGGCAAGGTGGAAGGTACAGTTAGGAGTAAACATAACGCATGATGAGAGCAATGATAATTTAATTGATGGGTCAGGAAGACTAACGGAAGAGATGACATTGTTTTGGTGAATGGGAGCAAAATTTGCGTGCGAATTGTGGGAAATTGCTTAAAAATGGACAATGCAGTAATGAGAAAAAACTTTTTTAACGTATTTCTTTCATACAATTTGAATTTTTAAGAAAATTTATAACCGTATTTAATAATTCATGCTTATATACCTTTTCAGTGCATACTAAATAAATTAACGTCGGATTTCCAATTGAAAAATAAATATTCCATGTGAAAATATTGTTGCCATTTTAACTTTTTTTATAAAAAGTACATAGTACAAATATTTAATTAACAAATTATTCTAAAAAAAGGTTTTTGTAACTATGAAATTTAAGGTGAATGTGAAGGTAAAATTTGCTTTTAATACATTTCTAATAATGGTTGGTAAAACAAAATAAAGAAAAAAATATATAAGTAGTAAGTAGGTATAATAGAATTTCGAGTATCTGAGCTTTTCAGTAATTCAAAATGAATATGCGTATTGATTTTAATTAAATGGGACTTTTCTTTTTTAATTAAATTTTTGCGAAAATAACTGAAACTAATCGAACGAATAAAAAACTTTAGTTCAATAAAATTTAAAACCATATTTTAATAAAACAATTTATAGATTTTTCTGAAAATTATTTGCCTAGCTACGGTAAAACAATTGTCAAATTGGATTTGTTCAACCGCAATGGACATATTCACAAATTCGTTTATAATAACAGCTTTAGAAAGAATGGCATTGACCGACCAAAAGGTCAAGTACAATTAAAAAAAAAATGCTGAAATACGGACCTTAAAACACAAAGTGAGAGACCTGGATCCACACTCATTGACGAAGAGGATGGCCTCTCTGTAGACGCTATCTTCGTATAAACTGTCAGCGAAGACATCCGTTAAGAACCAAAAGAAGAAGAAGAACACGTAAACCTTCATGTCTGCCGCACGAAGACACACTGTGATCCTTGGCTGATTGCGTCCTGGTTATATCAGGAGGAGAAGGCTAGGACTAGCCATTAAAAAAAAATTTATGATATCTGTGCTAGTTTAATGACTGTCTATGTTCTAGTTTGTCTAATGATCGTGTACAATACGCATTTATAGTAATTTGAAGTCTAGGATGGGTTTGAAGACCGGAAGCTCTATTTTCGGAGTGTTTTTATCAAAAGAAAGAAGAATTTGAATCGCTATTTTTCCCACGAATGCATGCACGAACACACCTCGAGGCTATCCGATTTATCTGTGCAAAATTAAATTAATTATATTTGAGAAAATAAGGTTTAGACATTAAAATAACTGTTTTGCTACTTTTCTGAAAGGCAGAGGTAAATTCTTGCAAGTTTGTACTGGACATTTAATAAAAATTGTTTCTCTGTCACAACAAGAAATAAATTCATTTTAAATCTGTCAATATTGTTTAAAGCTCCGGTTCGTCTGAAATTACTCAAACTGAAAATTCGATTTCTTTCTGTCTTTCAGTGATTTGCATTCAATTATTTATGCATGTTGAGCATTTTTATGCTTCTCACGTTTGAACGTGACTATAAGACTCCAGCCACCTGAAATAACAATTACTCGTATTTTCAATTGTGTCGAGTACGTTGAGTACTTGACTCGCTTAACAGCTAGTTTGGAAATTATCGATTTTAAGAAACCGTTTCAACTGTAAAGAGATATTGAGAATCTTGTCATTCTACTCTATAAATGTTTGATAACGTCAATTTCTTTCTCTATTAGATGCGGCGTTCTTCTGACATCCCATCTGCCACATGCTTATAGCAAATGAGTTTTATCAAAATCTAACAGTGCCAAGCACGAATCACCGGAAATAAATTAAGGTTAAAAACCACAAAGCACCAAAGTCGTCAAAATGTGTTAATTTATTTTTAATGTCGAGTGTTAGGTTGCATAACAGAGATTTTGAATTTTTAATTACAAGAAACAAAAGCTACGCTACGTTTTCATTATGAGCCATTTACTCTGTTAGTCTCTAATATGTTTTTACTTTTTCATGTTTTTTTTTACAAATATTTGGCAACGTTCACATGCAAAAAAATAAAAACGCGTTACTCGAAATCTGGGTTACCCTCGAAACATCTTTCAAAATACATGTCTCTAAAAACTCATTTTCTACATTAACAGTATTTATACTATCTAAAAATAAGGTTTTCTGTATACATACAGGCTGTCCCAGCGAGTTGAAAAAGTTTATTAGTGACATTTAAATGGTAAAATTAAAAAAATTATATAAGACATTGATAGATGCTAATCTAGTCTATCGCCTAAAATTATTTTCAACTATACATCGTGTCTCAAAAATAAGTTACAAAACAAACTTGTGTTTTTTATAATGAAACTCCATATGTTTCTTAACGTTTTTGGATGTAGATTTTTATAATAATGTTTTTAAGCTAAACGTTTATTGGTCGAATTTACTTAGTTTTAGAAATACGACGGTTACGACGGACTAAGACATCTAGAAATATTTTTTTACCACCGCAAAGAAGAAGGTACAAGCTATAAGGTTGTAATATGTATTTCTTTAGAGCAAAAATAAAAAAAATGAAGGCGTTTGTTAAAAGTTCAATAACTTAAAAAATCAAATGAAGCACTTTAAAAATTAAAATTAATTAAGCATTTTAAAAATTATTAAATTGTCTTTTTAAAATTATTTACTTTTAGGTAATGAATAACTAAAAAGATGGTGGGATTACTATGGTTGCCAGATATTGATATTGATAGGCATTGTTGCTACAATTAATACTGAATGTTAAATATCTTTTCATTTATCAATTCTTTTTTTTTATTTATTTTTTTGAAGTTATTACTTTTAACAAACTTCTTAATTTATTAATCTTTGCAAATGCAAAACAGCAAAAAAATTCTACAGCTTTAAACTCTGTACTGTCTTCTTGGCAGAAGTAAGAAAAAATTTATTCTAGCTGTCTTAGTTTTTGTGTAATAAATTTTTAAAAAGTGTACGTTTTCGTCAAAAAAACGTCTTATTTCTAAAACTAAACGAAATCGACTAATAAAAGTTTAGCGTAAAAACATTGTTTTAAAAGACTACATCCAAAAATGCCAAGAAACATAGTGTTTTATTTATTTTTAAAAAAACACAAGTTTATATCGTAACTTATTTTTGGGACATGCTGTATGGTTGAAAATAATTTTAGGCGATGCACTAGATTTAGTATCTATCAATGTGCTATACAATTTTTTTAAATTTTACAATTTAAAGTCACTAATGGACTTTTTCAACTCGCTGGGACTCCCTGTATATATAAATCAAAAATCCCTTTTGTAAAATAAATAAATAAATTATGTATTTGGTTTATATGATTTTTAAATAATTCTAATAATAAACAACTAAGATTGAACTACTATTGAAATGCTGCTGTTTTTTCTTTATTTAATTTTTTTGTATCTCTTCTATGTCGTTAAGCTACAAGCTATTAAAAGCGTCTTATTAAAAAAAATGTCCCTAATCATGACCGCGGCTTTGACAGTCAATGTTAGGTTTCGAGACGGAACTAATTATCACTTTCTAGCGTTAAATTATTGTTACATTAATTATGCCACAAGCTTTTTTATTAAGTCACATAATCCGCCAAGGGAAAGTATATATTTTTTTCCATCCGCTCTATTTGAGGTGATTATATTAATGTAACGAATCGTCAAGTCGACCGCGAAACAAGATGACTGATATCAGACCATCGTGCTGGTTTACTTACGCCCAAAGGCCACAGTTCGAAAGTAAAATCTAACGTAATAATAGACCAAAGACGAAACTTTATTAAATAGATACAATAAATAATTGTAATAAATTAAAAATTAAAATAAATTAAATTATGTTGTTTTGGGAACATAGGCACTATAAGCCAAATTCTGGGCTTGTTCTTTATCGTAGGAGCGTCCCCAACTGGATCCATGACCTCCGGAAACGACAACTTCGTGTCCGGATTCGTGGCTACCACCACCACCACCACCTAACAATTTCTTCAAACCGATGATTCCAGCAAGCACCAATGCTAATTTCGACACAATTAAAGCTTTACCCGCCAACAAGGCTAAAGCTCCGAGAGCTAACGGAACAAGAGTTCCACCCAAAATCAAAGGAATGAGAAGAAGACCCATCCCTTTCTTGCCTTTTTTGCCACGACTTTCTTCACTCAAAGCTGAGGGTAGTTTGACCTAAATAATACAATTATTATTGGTTTTTGGGGGGAAATATCGTACCTGGAGAGTGTGAGTGTCGAAGAATGATGCGATTTTATCCGCAATCATATTATTGAGTGCTGAATCACGTTCATTGATAGCCCTTGGAAGAGTCGCATCGTATTCTTCTTCAGTTTTCACTTCGTTCAAAGTCACCGCTTTGGGATTTTTGACGAAAGAAACTCCATCGAAAATGGGCAATTCGGCGTAATTTCTCGCGACTCTATCCATGGCGGAGATGAGTTTCAGTTTGAGACACGGTCCTAAATCCTTGGCTGCACATTCTTGATACACTTTATACACGTAACGTAGGTCACCCAAGTAGGAATTCTCCTGGCTTCTGGGTGTGTCATCTTCTTGGATGGTGTTTTGTTGAGGGATGGCAGATCGGGCCCATGCCGATGCAACAATGACCAAAACTAAACACTTGAACAACATGTCGCCGGTAACTGATATAAATTCACTTAAGACAAGTATATATAGCGCGGTCCCACCTTTGAAATTTCTTTTCGTGGTAGGTTTATCCCCTCTGCGGTCAGTGTTATGCGTTCGTGACATTGACCGAGACGAAAACAGATCGAATTGAAAATACGGACATATCCTAAGCGTGCCGTCACAGCTTATGGCCGACCAATTAACATGCGAACGCAGAAACTTCGCAAGTAGACCAAAACTGGACTGGAATGCCAATTAGACAAAGGTCCAGTCAGAGAGGACTTAAGTGGAGTAAGACGGATGGACAATGTCAAGGACGCCAACTTAACCCTCACCTACTTACAGGAGGGTCGACGCAGTCACGTGTCGACACACCTGTCTAAAATTTTGATGCTTTACTAGCGTTTTTTCAACTCTAGGACTTTCTGGACTGTTCCTGTTGACCCTCATACAGGGTGATCGGTACTACTTTTTTTTCAAAAAAATTTTTTTCTAATAATACTATTAGTCCAGTCAGTAGGGAGTTTTGCCCTACAAAATGTAGTAGTAATTTTTTAATATGTTGTTAAGGTTTAGACCTTGACAAAAAATCCAAGTTTTCGACCTTGGGTTGGAACGCTCGAGCCGCCATCTTGGATGAAAGGTACAAAAATTAGGTTTTTCCAAAATACTTCCGCAGCGGTTGATTCTACGGCAAAAATGTTCAGATAAAAGTTAAAGAAGACAAAATTGCTCACATTTTTCCCAAAAAAAATTCGACGGTGAATTTTGTAAGAACAAATTACACTTGTTTGTAATGTTTTTTCCGCACCACAATAATTAAACAACGATATCTATTTTAAATTACACTGATTTTTCATGTTACATATAGGGTTATTCATAAATCATAAATAAGGCTTGGATTATATGCAAAATGCATATTTGTTATTAAGAGGTATATCAACAAAATTATAAGTTTTTTATGCATATTTGATGTTTTTTGATTAAACTAGGACAATTAAAAAATGCATATTTTGGCAACTTCGTGCATATTTTAGGAAATATTGCAAATCACAAATTTCTAATTAAAAATTTCAGTTCAAGTTAAAAATTAGACAGTTTAAGAAAAAAGATCCGATTACAAAATATGTTAAAGAAAAAAATTGTTTGAACTTTTGAGATTGCCATAGTATTAATATTTTTTTCTTAAATAAAACGGTTTTTTATTTATTCTTTTACAAAGAATGCATTCATGCATTTTATAAATGTACAAAAATATTTATTAAAAATGTTACAATTCATGTTAAAAAAAATTATAAACTTTATCTGTCAAAATTTTCTTTCACTGGCCAAGGGGTGGTACGTTTAAACAATTAATTAAAATAAAAAATATCTTGGCATCGCTTCTTTACAACCTTTAAACATTCATCAATTTATTTAAAAAAAAAACGAGTAGTTTATTAATAAAAAATTCTTGTAAGTCAAACATTTTTTTAACAAAAAGTGTTAAAAGTTTACAAAAAAATTGCACAGCAACAATTCTTGTAACAAGCTCGATGTCTAGAAAAAAATTGTGCTAGATTTCCATTTATAAAAAATTGTTTTTATCTCGTAAGTATAAACAATTAATTGATATTCAATTTTTCTGGAATAGCAATTCTATAGCCATTGTACACCTATAATTTTTTTTTCAAAAAAATTGACAGTTTTGCCAGAAAATAATAAGCGTTTCTAGGCTTTTCGACCACGCTGTATTTTGATCAAATGGTTCAGAAGTTATTACAAAAAAAAAATTTCATACCCACGTTCTGAAGGCTGTAAAATTCTTATCAGTAGAGGTAGGACACGAGTTATTATTAAATTAACATCGTTTTATAGGTCATTTTTGAGGTTCAAATATTGCTTCATATTTATGAATAACCCTATATGTAAAAAGAAAAATCAGTGTAATTTGAAATACGGTATAAAAACATTAAAAACAAGTGTAATTTGTTCTTACAAAATTTACGGTCGAAAATGGAGGGTGTGCTATTTTTCTGGGAAAAATGTTCATCTTACCGCCGCTGTAACTCCTTACACATTAGACTTACAAAAAGAATGTTGATACAGAAAATGTGAGGAATTTTTGTCTTCTTTAACTTTTTTCTGAACACTTTTGTCGTAGAATCAACCGCTGCGGAGTTATTTTGGAAAAATCGATTTTTCGTACCTTTAGATCTTAATAACATATTAAAGAATTACTACCATCCCACCTTTTGTAGTGCAAAGGCCTTTTTTGGCCCCTACTGACTGGACTAAGTGTTTTTTCAACGCTAGGACTTTCAGGACTGTTCCTGTTAACCCACATATTTTAATTTAATTGAAAGACTTATTACGAAAGTGTGCTTTCTCTCGTTAGTTCTGAAGCAAGTATTGGATTGGACATTTTCAGTGTTTTCACCGATTTTCCAAAAATCTAAATTATTGTTCCTATTTATGTCGACCAAGTTGAGCATGAAACCTAGATGACGAATCCCTTGACCCGAAAGCTCTAGAAAGTCTCAGGGTGGGTCCAATCGTCATAGAATCAGCCCCGCTAATTCATGCGCAAAAGTTGTAAACTTTCTCCGATACGTAATCACATTCGAAAGTAATTCAGATCTTCGTCTAGTCCAAGTTCAACATCTTCCGGAAATACCAACTCCGGTGTCGTGACCGCAAACCACAATTATTTTTTTTTAATTTTTTACCCCGGAGCTTGTTTCGTCTTGCGCCCCTGAAAGCGTTAGGGCCTTGATCCTAAAAGCGGTCACTAGGCCGGAGCAATAACCGATATGACTATTTGGTTTAGGTGTCCAGGGCCGGATTGAGAAGAAACCGCTAGGAATTTACTCTTAGTCACTGGCCGATAATTAATCCAAAAGTTGAATTTACTTAACTTTCTTCCATTGTTTCCTCTTAACCGCTATTTGGATGAGTAAACCACAAAAATGATTAATTAATTGGGGAAATATGGGGTCATGTGTTTTTATTAATCTAAAGCTAAAGTTTGTACTGATTTTTCTCAATTTGCGTTTTTTACATACCAATTGGTCTGTGAAATTACTTTTTCTTGCCTCTAATTTGGGGAGGTTGCAAATTATAAAAAGTTAATGACGTTGGTTGGATCTTAATCAACGAGGTTGGACACAAAAATAAAAGAACTTTTTTTTTAGTTAACACTCAAAAGTTGCACTTTCGAGAAATTTTATTGTTACTTAGTTATTAAAATTTCTTTACTTTGTTAATTGTAATCTTTTGTTCCGTTAGCCAATTACAACATTATAGAGAATTTATGTTTAATTATTATTAAGAATTGTGATTTCACATCGCATATGTTCACATGTCAAACATGTTGGTGCTGTCTTTACGTGTATTAACAGTTGAGTTATCTTTTTGTTTTAATAACAAATGTTTCAAGTATGTCACATATTGTAATTAATTTTAATGAGTGAAAATGTCCAATTTTTTACGAAAGAAATGTTTCAAACAAATTAATTCAAAAAGAATTGGTTAGATAACGTGCTCCTCATCTAAAATATTCTCACATAATTGTTATTCTAAACTTTTTACGCCTTGCAATTTTCCACCAAATCAATTCCGAATCTATTAAACGGAAATCGGAATAACACAGGTGTGTGTATGTGAACTAAATACCGCTTAACAAACACAAATTTTTCGACAAATAAACGTGGTGGCAATATGAGCAAGAAAACATTTTCCAATTAACACATCGCTCATTAAAAATAAATCGAACATCGAAAGTGATTCGGAATAAACGAAACGAGACTGTTTAATGAAAGTTACAAATCCTGAGTATAGAGCACTTTCGTCTTCGGATTATGCTAATTTGCAAAACTATTTTAATTAGAAAGAAAACAGTTATATCACTTTTTTTTCATCGTGTCATATTTCCGCGATTGTTATTTTTCTTTAAGAAACTGGGCCACTGTATGTGGTTTAATGTGTCACAAAGCTAATACATGATTATGTATAGATAGGTAATAATTTTATCAAATTGGCTTATCGGAAGCATGAAAATGAACTTGTCGGTTTCACTTTGTTGTTTTCGATGATATGACAAAGTTATGTTTTTTTGGTCGAAAGATGAGTAGTGACATCTTCACTTAAGTAACCATACTAAACAATTGGACTAGCCCCACCACCCACCACTGTCCTACTTAAGTCACTTATAAAAAATTGTCGCCATGCAGGACTGGCAGTGCAACCAACATGAACTAAGCTTTGGAATTTGGAAATTGGAAATGTAAACTGTTTAAAATGTAATTTATTAGCGAGGAAGTATTTTTGATTAAGATGTTTGCTTGTTTGAGAAAAAATTAATTCGCTTTTGTCTATTCTTGTTGCATGTTTTGAAGCGTCAAAACAAGACAAAACTGATTGCATGTCTTCTACTTTTCCGTGTTTTTGCACACCAGTGCACACTTACAAACGGTTCCACTATGTTCCATCTAATTTAAGAACAACTGTCAGATGTAGTCATTTTTATGGAAAATTTTGTTTTATTTTTCACAATTTATATTGCTTAATATTACGTCACTTGAAAATGGCGTTTAGTACCAAAAAAAATTTAAATAATATCTTGAATCAACTGTTTTGTGACTAATGGATAAGACTGGTAGTTACCTAGCTGTAAAGTGTTTCAGGCCAATCGTGTTTTCTAGTAAATTTTTATGGAAACACGAAATTCCATTAAAGCAAATAAG
This sequence comes from Tribolium madens, assembly GCF_015345945.1. Taxonomy (NCBI): domain Eukaryota; kingdom Metazoa; phylum Arthropoda; class Insecta; order Coleoptera; family Tenebrionidae; genus Tribolium; species Tribolium madens. The sequence goes on from NW_025400983.1 coordinate 148,911, forward strand.
ATTTTGTGTTTATAGTGACGATCGTAAAATATACAGTTTATTTTATAATTGACATAAATTTCATTATTGAAATAACAATATTTCATTAATAAAGGACTCGTACCATCTGATAACAATACTATTGAAAATCTTGTGAAGATTAATTGTCCTCGTTTCAATTAACCAATTCTCTTGTCACACCAAAGTAAACTACGGGTCCACGATCCTGCTGAGTCTACATAATCCTATAAAAACAGGCCGGTAATTAAAATGTGTGGGATAATTTTGAAAAGATCAATTGAAAATGGTAAAATCCCTTTTGTTTTAAAGTAACAATTAATTAAAACTCCCGAAGATCGATCGATTTTTCTCCGGAAATGTAGTTCGAGTCATCGTCCTCGACATCTGGTATCCCGTTGAACTCCTACTTAAATAAATCAGTGATTGACCGAGAAAGTCAGGTGTGGTGTACTTAACCTTGAGTATCCCTTGACCGATTAAAACTCTCTCAAAGTGTTTACAATTTTATTGACTTGACAAAAATAACACTTAGACTTAATCCTAATCTAGATCTAGTATGGTATTTTAGTCTTTGTCATCGTTAGACTAATAAATACATAAATAAGATAAATAAGAAACAGAACTAGATGCTCGCTGAGAATTCGCAGGTACACAGGTATGACCGATTACTGGGCTTGAGGGTGTCCCCTGTAGGCGAGTTGTTGAGCATCTAGAGACCTGCCCCAACCTCCGTGTCCAGAAGAAGAGTATCCGCCGCCGACGTCTCCGCCATAACCGCCGCCTCCACTACTACCTCCATAGACGGTTTCGTGGCTTGCGACGTGACTAGAAGAATGTTGAGGGTGGGAAACCACTTCATAAGTGACATGTTTGCCACCTTGTCCGAGAAGTTTCTTCAATCCGATGATTGCCGACAACACCAAGGCAATTTTACCGATGAGAAGGGCTTTGCCGGCGATCAAGGCAATACCAGCAAGGGCCAATTTTCCTAAGACTGCAGCTTTAAGAGCGGCCGCTGCCATCAAAGGTCCGAGGATTTTCTGTGCCTTCTTCTTCTTTCCACGTCCTTCTTCTTCCAAAGTTTCCTCTTCGGAGAGGACATCGTTGAAGGATCGGGCAGTCGAAGTGACAGCATTGACGATATCGGAGCCTTTAAGATCAACCTTGATGGTATGTGATTCCAGGAAGGATTGAATTCTGTTCCAGATGAGCCCTTCAATGGTTTCGTCGCCGTTTAATGCTCGTGGTGCTCCATCCGAATCACTTCCTGTTTTGATAATTTGCACTCCTTCCGTCACTGTGATGGTATCCTTGTGTCCCAACATCTTGTCGACGAAAGAGAAGAGCTTGTACTTGAGACATGAGGTGGTGTCTTTCCGAAGGCAGTCGTTGTAGATGGTGTCCAAAAGGTCGTTTTCGGTCTGAAGGGCGTTTCTTGCGTTTTCTTGGGCCGGCAGAGCCGCAGCGACCGCGATACACAACAACAGGATTGCTGGCTGCATGATGCGTTATCGGTGTGTGATGTCGTGAAGATGGTACGCCTGTATATATGAGTCTTATCCCTCCTACTCAGAGGCTTAGCACAATTTGGGTCCGGAGACTATAATGACGGCCGCGGGGCGATATCTTGGACCGCTTTCTCATTGTAGCTGCTAACCTCGTTTTGGACCTGTGTGCGATATGCACCTAAGGTCTATGCGCTTCATAGCACCCACAATTACACATTGCTTGTTCCTGATGTCCAACACCGGAAATAGAGGGCGGATTAGGTCAACTATCGGGTCACTGTACCTGACCCGGCACACATAAGGTGCTACCAACGTAATCTAGTTCAATTCTCTCTTCTCACAGCTTCACTCTCGCTTACTGACATGCATCGCAGATCACAACAGTAAAAAAACAAATCACAAAAAATCTTAGAATTTGGATTACATCATTTATCGACGATAGAAAGCAAAATTTCGTCTAGACTTGAAAAAAATTAGAACGCTTTACAAGAAACATCAAAAATTATAATTCAACACGCAACGTTGTCGCACACAATTATGGTAAAAATTTTATTTAATGGAATTAAAATAATAATTTACAAAAAGAGGAAAAAATAAAGCAACTGTGCCGTTTCTAATTTAATAAATAATATAGATGAAAAAAATAAATATATTTTTTGTGCTCATTGGCGAGCAAGTTCAGGGCCTTAATTGGGTGTTCCGCCAGGCCAAAATCGAGGTCCGCTTTTTACAATTGTAAAAACTGCAATTAGTCTTTTTTTTTTCGGTTGAACTTGCTTCAATACAGGACAAGTTCAATGTGGGTCATTTTGTCCTTGGTCACTTTTACTTTATTTACGTACCGGATATGTACGCATCAGTGAAAAGTCTGATGCTTTCTTTTCTAGGAGAATCTTGACCGTTGACAAGTATTGTGTTGGGGTACAACGTTTTATTAATGACCTACTTGCTTCAAAATCCACATTTTGAATTTCTAGTCAAAAGTAAAAGTTGCAAGTAGTTTAATCGTTTTGTTAGGATAATTTGCAAGTTTGAGTACTTGGCAAATTGGAAGGTGTACAAGCATTAAAAGTAAAACCATGTCAAATCATAGTTACATACCAAATGGGTTATTAATTCAAAGCCTCTAACTGTTTTCCATCGGGAATTTGTATGTATTGATGTCAATATATTATTATTACAGGGCGGAGGTTTTCGCAGTTTTGCAGGAAACCTGAATATCATTGACTGAGTTTTACAAACCGGTTTTTGTGAGAGTTAATGTTTACTTTTATTTTTTAATTTTTAAATTTGTTTAATAATAATTTTAGTTGTTTGAATTGTCGGGAAATTAGTTTTAAACGTATACAGGGTGTTCGGGCCAAGTCGCCCCGGCTGATGACACCTAAACTTACTTCTTTTTACAAAAAGTAAATATTTAAGTAATAATATTCATTCTTGGCTTTCTTAGTAAATGTATCAAATTTTTTTAGCACATCAGGTGTTGCCGGAAATGCTACCAAATTTAGTTTTTCAAATGAAACATCTATATTTTTTTTTCCTCCAAACAATAATAATTGACATGAAAAATACTGTGAACCACTATTTATTACATTTTGCGTAACACAATGCAATCAAAAAACATCTTAAATCTTAGAATTTTATAAGGAAATTGGTCGCGTAGTCTGATTTTTAATTTTGAAGGAAAGGTGTGAATAAAAAAATGCTTCAATGCAGTTTAATTGTTGGTTTGACAAATTTAATTTGTCAGTTGATGAGCGAATTCTCTTAGGGAAACTCTTAGATTTTCTTCTATACTGTCTTTCAGCTTCCGCTCTATTTTTATTGCACTTAAAAAACACTTCAGGCTAATCTACCAATTCGTCGTAATTAAATATCATCCATTATTAAAGATGTCAATAAAATTTATTGACAAATTCGGCTTTGTCAAACTAACAATTAAACGGTATCCAAGCATATTGCTTTTTGCATGAATACCTTGACAAGTAAAATCTGCCTACGTTGTAAAATTTGCAATAAAATTCAAAAATTTAAATTGTTTTCTGAGTGCATTATGTAAAGTAAAATGTAATAAATAGTGGTTAACCGTATTTTTCATGCCAATTATTATTGTTTCGAGGAAAAAAACAAGTGTTCTATTTGAAAAACGAAGTTTGGCAGCATTTCCCGCCACACCGGATGTGCTAAAAAAATTGATACATTCATTAAGAAAACCAAGAATGAATATTATTACTTAAATATTTACTTTTTGAAAAAAAGAAGTAAGTTTAGGTGTTATCAGCCGGGGCGACTTGGACCGAACACCCTGTATATGTTTCAATGTGGCCTTTGACCCTGACATTCTCTTGATTATTGACTTACTTTAAGACTTGGAAACTTAATTGTTTCAGTTTTTTACAAGTTTGTAATTTACAGTCTTCTTGTTGGCAAACGTTATTACCAAGTATTTAAGTAAGGAAAGCGATTGCAAAGTTTAGTGTTTAGTATCAAACAAAAAAAGTTAAGTCTTTCAAGCTCATCAAAGTGAAAAACAGTTTCATCGTCGAAAAACGGAACCTCTGGCGATGACATCAACTGATCAGAATGCGATCACAGAGAGAACATGCAAATATTGTCCTCAACACCTGAGCTTGTCATTTCAATTTAAACAAGAAAAAAATTTCCCTTATTATTAAATTTCTTGTCTTCTTCAATTAGACCAGAAATACAAACCTTTATTGGTTCTCAGTCAGCATGAAATTATTATTGTCATTACTAAAATTAGGCCGTATTTTGCACTATTAACATTTCATATTGCTGTCTGTATAATAAGACGCACAAAACTCACCTAACCAATAATCAGAGAAAAGTGATAGCTATTCCCAGTTAAATAACTGTTCCTAGCAAAAAATTTGCCGCGGGATAAACGAAACTAAGAGTTGCAAACTGGAATTGCATCCTATGTGAATTTCACTCTAATGTCTGCTATTATACTAATTGAAAATCTCACGAGAAGCTAAAATTTTGTCACTGGCAGATTGATTAATTGAAAAAGGCGACTACACTTTTGGCCGCAGGTAATTTTTGATAATTGGGACGAAAAGGGACAATTAAGTCGTCACCGCTCGTGGTCTATCGTATATTTTATTTGTCGTAAAGTTTTAGAACAGCTTTCGTTACATATTTCCATTAGTCACCAACTGACAGGTGCCAAACTTATAATCTTATTAGATTCATGATGTATATCAAATCCATGTCGAATTCAATCAAAATGAAAAAGAGAGAACAAAACTCAAACAAGAAAATTGTTTAAAAGCCCTTCGTTTTATATTCTCGCACCCTTATATCGGCATATCACATAAACCCCAGTTGAATTCAATCCCGGAATCGTTTACAGAAAATATAAATCCGGGCTCGATTCCGGTTCTTTTCCTAATTTATTCAATCAACGAGTAGTCGAATTGCGTATGTTGAAAGTTTGCCAGTGAAAAAACGTCTTTAATAATAATAAAAGCGGTTAAATTACTATTTTTAATTAAAAATCATAGAATCCACAAGTGTTTTAGCACTTTCAATTAAGTTAGGTATAAAGTTTTCCGGAGAGAATCTTTAACCGGAACTGAATTCAATATTTGCCTTGCTGAAACGGCTTTCTGGCCTTTTCAAAGAAACTCAAAGTGATACACGCACGTTAACACTTGTCTTTGATCAAATATGAAAAAGGTGCAATTGTAAGCGCAACTAAGCAAAAATCGGGTCGACGATTGAACCGAATGATCCACTGAGTCAATCATCGACTTCGTTTGAGTTTCGATTTTCTGTATGATTTGGTGTTTTTGGCATTCCGGTGTGACATTAACTCTATTTGTCTTATCCATAAGCGGCGTTAAAATCGAAGCTTGCAATACTCATCACGTCTAATGGTTCCATTAAAAAGAAACTTGTAGACATTTTCAAAGCGGTTCAACGAGCAGCTGAGAGCAATTGCAGCATTAATGTGACGGATGAATCTTCCCTGAAACAAAGTGTAACTTTATAGCTTTCATATTTTATTGAAAATTCAAGTGTTTTCGGGGTTAAAACTCATTCAATGCTTAGTAATTGTGTGCGAAATATCTCCGACACAGATATGCAAATCGTGATTTCTACAATTTGTCTTGATGTTAAATGTTATAGTTTAAAGGTAGTATTGTATTGGAGGTCAGCGCTTCTGGTATGTGAGAAATTTGATGTTGAGGTCAAGGTCTGAAACAAATTTCTAATATGAGAGCTGGTAGGCAACCCAATAAACATAACTTAGATGAGGTGGAAATAGTATTTGAATTTTTTACGGATAAATATTTTACTTTGATTAATTCAAGGCGGTAAAGTGGACTCGCTTGCTACTTGATGCTAATTGCATGTAGAGCGTCACTAACCAATTTACTTTGATGTGAATCAGTAAGAGCATTAGAGCAATTTGGGGCCAAATGGGCAAAATATATGAGTTTAATGTCTAAACCGAAGGGATTTATTAAAACATTTCAAATTTAAACCAAATTACAAGTTTCATCAACTTTTTTTCAAAATACCAGAGCAAAAATTTGCCTTCTTGAGCAGCATTCAAAGGAAATGACTTTCTTTACTGTTTTCGTTGTGTCAATATTAAACACGGCTTCTAAGACAGAACTAATAAATGACACATTACCAGTTATTAGCTTTTGTTAATTTTTTCTGTGATTCATTCATAAATTCGAATTTTTTTAATCTCATGTGGCAATAAATTTGAATCACCTTGCCCGTGATCTTTGATGAATATTCATTGATAATAATCGTCTCGTGTAAACAAGTTCAGGAGCACGCATAGTCTTGCTTCGTCTCGGCTGGTGCAAATGTAGGTCTCTGGGTCTTGATCATATCCTTATAAAGCCCGAAGAAGTTCGGCGAGCAGCGGCAGAAGCACTCGATTCGTCCAATGCAGCACTTCGTTCAATTCTTTACCTTGACCGTAAAGTTCATTAAGATTGTAAGAGAGAGAGCACACTTAACCACTTGATTGACCCAATGAGCTCGATTCAATCCAACACTTTCTATTTTCCCACCGAAAATGTCGACATCTTTTGAACCTGTTGTTGTTTTTTTTCTTTCTTCTTTCAAGTTCAATATCTTTCTCTCAAGTTCCTCATTCCATAAAACCAGTCTAATGGATCGGGGTCAGTGTATTTCTAGGTAATGACCATTCATTGAACTTGGAGATTTCCAAAGAAGAAAAAACTGAGGAATGGATGGAGAAATTGGTTGTTGATTCGGGTCAATGTTAATAAAAAGCCGGATCTTATGATTCAGGTCTTTATTCGACCAATAATTAACAAAACATAAATTAAATAAATAGCACTGAGCGGTAAAAATTGTAAACCTGGTGACTCAAGACTTACAAATAATGTAAATCTTAGCTATCCCAAAGTTACTCCTATAGAAATATAAACTAGAAGAAAATCCTAAAGAAAGCAGAAAATGAAGAGTAACTCCGAAATCCATCGGTCACCATTCGATTCACTCAAACTAAATAAATAGTCAAAAGAGCACTTCCACTTTAGCTGGCATTGTAAGCATTCCAGGCTCTGTAGGCCATATCGGCTGCTTCTCTCTTCTTCCTGTACTCATGACCATGGCCGCCATGAGTGGCATGGATGACAGTATGACCACCTTCATCATGTCCCGAATGAACTAATTTCTTCAAACCGATAATGATGGACAACATCAAGGCCAATGCGGATACCATCAAAGCTTTCATTGCCAAAAGACCGACACCACCGAGACCGATTGCAGCCATCATTTTCCCCATCATCAAACCCATGATGAGAATACCACCCATACCGCCGCCGCCTTTTTTGCCGCCGCCACCGCCGCCGCCGCCACCACCGCCTCCACGAGGAGATCCTGGAAACAACAATTAAAAAAAAACTGTAGGCAACTACAAACACACAAAAAGTGAGTTTTACTGGTTGCATAACCAATGTACAGTGGAATGCCTAAGTAAAGAAACGTTCAACTCTAGGATTTGATCAATGGGTTTGCTCAGTGAATGGAGAGTGGCTTTGGTTTAATTCAATTATTTAGTTTAATCAATTTTTTCTTCGGTCTGATTCTTTGAGTGGACTTGCAAATATAATAACTGTTAGGAAAATACAGGGTGTTTCACACAACTTTACGAGGCTTGCGTCTAATGTACGCACCCAAATATACAGGGTGGGGCATCGGTTACGCGCACTTGATAAATCGCGACTTCAAATTAATTAAAACTGGCGATATTTCATATACCTAACTAATTATTGATAGGGTATAATTTGAGAATTTTTCTAATTTTTTTGGATAATAAATGAATCCGTAACAGTTTTGTGTGTTTTATGAATACTTTCTGTTAATTTACCTACACTAAATGAATCTGTACCTGTCAGCGCATCAAAATTTGATATCACCATTTCAAATTTTGACTTGGTTATCCAAATAATCGCTTTTTTTATTTAAACACAAACCAGACCCGTGATTTAGGTATGACAAAATGATATAATTTGCCAACAAAAGAATCATTTACTGGTAGCCGACCGCTATAAAGGGTCTTTTTGTTGTAAACCTAGAATCTTACCCAAACTGCAGTTCCCCATTGTCACCTAAATTTACGATGGCACAAGTAGCAGGTCATAAATAAAAATGATTTTCAAAGTTAAGATGGAAAATTGCGTTTAATTCAAAATCTAATTGGATTTTTTTTCTGATTTTGTAAACAATTATAGGAAGTGAATCTGCGTAGGTCAGTATAAAAATTAGAATTAAAATTTTTATGAGAAAATTACTTTTTATTTTTTTTTTGGCTTTGTTTGTGAATGAAAAATTACCAAAAAATTAGAGAATGTACCTTACTAATGCCCAGGTAAGTGTGAAAAAATTCAACAATTTTATTTAATTAGAAGTGGGGATTTTATTTTTGGGCCTAACGGATGCCCCACCCGGTACAAAAGTCACAAACACTAGATACAAAAAATACACATTGAATTATTTAATTTTTGGAAACCATGACAAAAGTTTTCAAACTAATCAATGTTTTATTAATAGTCATAAACTGCAGTTTTTCAGAAACAATTATCATTTGTTCTTTCAAGAAACGGCATGAATATGATTCTAGTTTATCTATCTTAATCACTAACTAAGTAAAAACGTTGTAATTTTTGAAAGAGTGAACAAATTAGAAAAGATTATCCAATTTTTCAAAATTCGTAATTGAGTTTGTAAGGGAATATGTATTACTGATTGCATCTTACAGGCGCGTGCCTCGTAAAATTATGTGAAACACCCTCTATACCTACTAAATGATCAATTTTTGAACATTTTTATTCAAATTAATTCATATTAATTCTGATAACATGAAAAACCATTTTTTATCTTTTTAACTTTTGTTTTGTTTTTCTGTCAAGGATTTTTTATGTTTTTTTATTTATATTTTTTAATAAAATTTGAAATATTCACTTTGTGACAATGTAACTTTAATTAAAAAAAAATAAAATAATATCTACACAATTGCAGTATTTTTCCTAAAAATTAAGAAGATAATACATAATAAAGCAAAAAGAATAAAAGTTTTTTTGACCATTTTGTTTATTTATTCGCTTCCTAAAGCAATGGTTCCAAATTTGACTTTAATTTTTATAGTCACTTGACGTTTTTTCAAAATGTTTGAATGTAAAAAATGAAAAAGTGTCCATACCTGCGTCGTTGCCTTCAATGTTGTCCAAGGCGTCCTTGAAAGCCCTTCCAAATCCTTCTCCAGGCATGAGTTCTGGTAGCCTGATCCTGAGTTCATGGTTCTGTAGGTAGTTTTCAACGGCTCCAAGAACAGTCTTGTCATCGGTGTTAGCCCTTGCGTCGTTTTCGCTCCTTACACTGACCAGATGCACTCCATCGCTAATCTTAACATCGTCTGGTTGCGAGTTAAGATATTGTCTGACGATTTTGCCAAGGATCTGCATCCCATGACCGATGTCCGCCGTCTCTGCATCCGCCACCGTCACAAACGCCGCCGCCGCCGCCACGGCCAAGAGCAACACCAGAAGCTTGCACATGATGTTGTTGCGGACACTGAAGCAATGTGGCTTCCGTTGGTCAAAACCGCGTTTATATATCCTAGCAAAAAAAGTGGCTGCTTTTCATCTAGTAGAGCTTAATGGAGCATAGACGAGGAAAAAATAAAGCAATAATTTAGATCGACTAGTCCATCTGACCCGGTTAAGCGAATTCCACAATCTCTCTGTGTACAAGTGCGATTCTTGTATGGCCGCTGGTGATGGTCTTCATCTCCTGATTTTTTCTCGATGATATCTAGAGCGAGTTAAGGTCAGCTGATACGAGATTCTAACGCCTTTTCGCTAATTAGAACGCAATCAGAACACATCCGGACGGGCCTTTCAAATCCACATCTTCTACTTAAATACAAGCCATTCGAGGATTCTTCTCACTTGCACTCTGCAACCCTCCGGAGACGGAACACCACTTAACGGTCTTCCAAATTGTTTCAAACGGGATCTTTCAGACAATTATGCAGAGTAGTTTTTTCTACGGAAATTTATAGCGACCTGGTTTGATTATTAAACAAGTTTAAGGGACAACTCTCGCTCTTTGGTTCTAAATTATGTGCATTGTTCAATGTGGAAGAGTGAAGGAAACACATCGATTAAAATCAATAGTGTACACAAGTGTTTTTATCGTGTTTCAAAAACATGTCATTTCTCTCAAGTGTCGCAAATTATTCATTTTTAATTAATTGGAACGGAAACATTGAACTCTACAATCCGTGATCTGTAAAACGATGAAATTCTAAGAATCCAAACCTTAAAATTATTCTTAATTAGTCAGATACGTTTTATGGACTTTACACATTTTAATCCAAGTGTTTCAAACTAGTTCTCGCTTGCTTTAATTAAAAACTTTATATTTTTTTATGATGATCTGCTATCTTGTTTTCACCTTTCAACATTACCAACATACATCTTTGTGAAAGTAATAAACAATAATCTGACACTATGTAAAGATAACAAACACGACTCAGTACATTATAAAATTTTATTGACATTGTTTACCAGATGTGGTATACACAGTGAGATTCGAAAGCACTTGGTGGTTTTTAAAATCGTTAAATTACTCTCAAAACTTCAAACAAAATTGCTGTACCAACTTTTCTTGGGTCAATATAATTGTTCAAAAATGCAACTTTGATATCAATTTTTATTTATTAAAAAAAGGTATTTTGTGTTTTATTAGTAAGAGGCGTTAAAATATGAATCTAAAATATTAAAAAAAGCTTTAAAAATAAGTTCAAGTTGTATAAAATAGATTTTCCGAAGGAGTAAAGTTAGTAACAGTACAGTAAAAATTTCTTTTTTTTCTATAATAACAAACGTTTCAAATTATTGACTGCAAGCACAAAATGGTTCAAAATGTAGACATACTTTAGCATTGCTAATTTGAGCCATATTAAAAAAAAAATATATTTTTAAAACTACGCTGCCTAGAAAAATTATAAAAAAAAATTTAAGCTCCTATTACCGTTGTCCGATCTTTTCTAATCACCGTGTATAAATATGAAATTTATATTAGTGGGTTAAACTTTTTTTGCAAAAAAAAAATTGCGTGGTACAGACTTAGAAAACTAATTCTGTCAAAAGCCCGGCTACAGTTAACTTGAACTTCAACTTGATTCGATAATTAATTTTTTCAGCGATACCGTCTACTGATTTTTTTGAAAAATAATTATTAAAGAATTATTAAAAGCAAAACAAAGAATTTTTCCTTAACTTTTACGTACTTAACATTTTATGAACTTGTTACCTTACTAACAGGTGTCTAATTAATCCTCGTTTAAATTTAACACCTAGTTAATTAAATTGTTGGCAACGCTTGTGTGGTTATTACGTTATTTCTGTGCACAAGACATAAAATTTTGCAGAGTTGGAGATAACATCTTATTTTAAATTTGCTGTATTAAAAATACCGTCGCTTGTAAATAATTCCGAATAGAGTTAGCAAAATGTGAGATTTGTTTGGAAACCGCTTCAGATTTAATCAAGTTTGAGGTGGATTACACAAAAGTTTAATTAGTTGATTGTTTTACCAAGAATTTAATAAATCACAGCGTGACATGTCTCAGGAAGTACATATTTATTGCTAAGGAAATTGGATGGCGGTTCTCCGTCAAAAAGGGAGACGTTTATTTCGCTAAATTAGTTGCACGAACCGACACAATAAAATTAATTAGTGTTAAAGTGGGATAAGTTGCTTAACGATTTTAATGAGTGCAAGTATAACAGATCCGTGATGGTTTAGAAATTTTCCTGAATTAGAAACATCTTGCATATATGGTTGAGAGTCCCACAAAACCACGCGACTTTTCAACGTCTGGTCAGATTCAACCGAGTGGCAGAATTTCGTAATTGCGTCGATTAGGGTGCACTGTGTAATTCGTGTCTCTGGTCGAAGTGGTTTAGGGAAGTTTCCAACTGTTTTCACAAGACTAACTGTCGTGATAAAACAGGGGGGGAAAGTGTAGCTAAATGAGTTACACACTGATGATTGTTGTTAAGTTCACTGGTTTTTATGGCCAACTTGGAGATTCTTTATTAGATTAATTAGAATCGAGAATAAATGCAAATCTATTCATACTGAATATGGAATTGAATTTAAAATTAGAAGAAAATATTAAAAAAAAACTTCTTTGATGTCATGGCGAAAAACGATATTTATTAAAAACGTAAAATTTTTAAAATCGGAACAAACAAAACACAAAAGAGTGATGTTTTTAATTAAACTGTGCATTTTTATTAAAAAGTTTACAATTGTCTGCTTATACGTATAACATACAAATAATAAATGATTAAATTCTGAAGATCAAACATTCAATAGGTAATAAAATGTATTTTTTAAACTACATAAAAATTTTGTTAATTAAAGCTGAAGTTTTTTTTATGAAATGAAATGCAGTTTAATTTTAAGATAACTACTATACGTACTACAAAATAAAAATAAAAAACAAATTAATGTTTATTATTTATTTAATACAGGTTAAATATTTGAACAATTGAATAGGTGTTTACTCGTACAATACATGACTACACACTATGTTCATTTTGCAAATGTTCATTTTATGCAACCAACTTTACTCTTGAGTTTTTAGTCCCACTTGACAGATTTCGATATGTCACACAAAATACAAAATGTGTAAGTAATTTGATAATTTTTTGGAAAACTCGAATTTTTTGTTGAGTTAGTGTAGGGTTTGATTTATGAGTTAAAAACCGTAAGTCGAGACTGTCTGAAGCGCCCGACAATAAAACAAAATATGATAAAAGCGAATCGTTTTTTGTCGAGCACCAATATCATTTTTCGTCTGCCACTCGCTTCCAAACACATGAACCATTAATAATTCATCAAATTTCAAAGTAATTTCAATATTTGATTAGGATTCTTTGCAGTTTCTCGTTCCCACTAAGTAGGTAGAACATTACATTAATTAAATCGTGTCACATGCTTCTTCTTCAATCAAGCTTTTTGCTTTGCTGCACGCCAATGCATCTTGCAATTAGATGCATCCGTATGCACAAAGCACGCAACGTTAGGGTTGGTTAAGTTTCTTTAATATAAATGTCAGAGCTGACTCTTCTCTTTGCCATAATGCAGCTTACTCTTGTTAGTGTCTTGTTTCTTATCAAAATCACCGCTGGTGGGTGGTTGAGAGATTTGATTTCTTCGAGAGGATGGAACCTTGGGGATGGAGTTGTTGTTCATTTGGTCGATTCTAAACTCCCCAACACCACTTTTTTGCAAAGACATTCAGTAATCATGGACTATGGCGGGTTAGCTCTTAGTGTGAGTCAAGCCCTTGATAAAGAAGCTTTACAAGTCGGTCTAGGTAAGACTTTCTTTCAAAAAATGTAATTTCGAAAAAAATCTTTTAAGGACGAGGATATAAGGATTACACAGAATCCGCAGCTGTTAGTTTGATTATCGGTTATAAGCTCGCAACGATGGCAACTCTTGCCTTTTCTGCTGTGGGAGCTTTAGTTTTAAAAGCTCTTAGTGTGGCTAAAATTGCAGCGGTGCTTTCGATGATCCTTTTAGTATCGAAGCTTTTTCATCACAATCAACAGGCGTACGTCGAAGTTGAGCCGGAATTCGCTGAAATTCCTCCTGAAGGTGAGTTGGAGTTGTTTGTTGAAAGTTTCAGTTGTGCTTTTTAGAATATTTTCCGTCAGCATCGAGTGATTATTATTCGTACGCGAGCTTTCCTCCGGGGATTGATTACGTACCAGAGACATTTGGTGGAAATTCGAGCGATCAACAAGTGTCGAGACGTCGAGACGCTTCAAAACGAAGAAGAGTGCCGTTGTTGACAATACATCAATATTCCATTAAGTCTTGAAGCGATGACATTTTTCTCTTATTTAAGTGTATTAAGTAGATATTATTGAATAAAACGTTATGAGATTTTTTTCATTACAAATAATTGATTGAGCCTCTTTCAGCCTACATCTTTTTCACTTGAGAAAATTCCAATTATGTCAATCTCTTATTAAAATTAGTGCGAAAATACTAAGATCTCACTTTAAATTGTTCGAATTACAATTAGATGAGAACTGCTGTAATTAAGCAAAACCGTATTGTCTTTTAAAGCTGAAGATATGAAAGCTTGAAGGGCAGAACACTTCTTTTGTTCTCAAATATAAAGCTTTGTTTGTGTCATAATACAAATAAATCTCTTGTCATGTTACGATTTAAAAAATTTCTTTTTCGAACAGTGCAATATTTATTACAGAAAAAAACATTAATAACTACAAAAACACGTCAATAAATAAAAAAAATAAATATAAACAAATGTAAAAAGGCCTCCAATATGGCGCCACTTCACCGTTTCATCTTAATTCTGTGGAATTTGTGCTTTATAAGCCAAATTCTGTGCATCAAAGTTTCTTCCCCATCCTCCTCCATACGAATCATGTCCTCCTCCACTGGTGTGATGTTCGTGATGCTCATGATGAGGATGAGCCACAACTTCATACGTTACATGTTTTTCATGATGGAGAAGTTTTTTCAAGCCAATGATTACAGCAAGCACCAATGCAAGCTAAAACATAACAATGAGAAAGTGTTTCAAATAAAAACGTTCAACTTACTTTGCTGACGAGTAGAGCTTTGCCGACCAGAAGAACTAAAGCTTTGAAAGCGAGAGCTTTCAAAAGACCGATTTTCATAACAGCAGCAGCGATAATTGCACCCATGCCGTTTTCTTTCTTTTTACGGGCATCGCCTTCGGAGGATTTACTTGGGTGGATCGAGAGGCCGACGTTTAAACCACCGTCTTTCTCGCTTTTGCCCGATATTACAACGTCGGCACCGTCCAAAACCTAAAATTGATTCATGTTGTATTTCGAAAAAAAATTAATTTGATTCCAACGTAATCAAATTCAACGTCAAGTTTATACTACCACATGAAAAGTTAAATTTAATATGTTTTCAGAAAAAAAACCGAATTCAATTGAAAGTAAATCAACTTTGATTTAATATTCTAAATTATAATTATTGGTTTCATTTCAAGATTTAGAAATTTATTTCTTGGAAAATAACAATTTTTGGAGGTAAAGCACCTCGAGTGCCATTTCTTGTTCCTTGCATGTGTTTCCACGCCTGAAAGATTTTGAGGTCATGGGTCACAAGGTAATGAACCCACCTTCCATTTTAGTGACCTCGTCCTCAAGAAACTGTAGATTTTATCAGCAATAACTTCACTGAGTAAAGCTTCTTCTGACATATTTTCAGTATTGAGAGATCTTGAAGTATCTGCTGTGATGATTTCAGTAGAAGTTTGAGTGATTTCAACGTCTCCAAACTCGATGGACTGCTTTTTCAACATGCGGTTGAAGTAAGTCACGAGTTTCAGCATCATGCATGAACTTATGTCGCGATTTAAACATTTCGAGTTGAGTTTTTTCAGCAGAGATTCCTCCACGGTCGATTCTCCTGTGTGTACCTGAAGGATTATTCGAATGAATGGATGAATAAATGAAGTAATTGTTGGGTATTAGCGAGAAGGTGCTAAATTATTGTAATGTTTTGAATAAATAATTCTATAGAGTTGACAGAAAAAATGAAATCTTTTAGTCAATTTATATAAAAAAAGTGTTTTTTTTTCAACCAACTGTTTGTTCTACTGTGCTGGATGTATTAATTTTTTGAATAATTGAACATCTGTCGACTTTTATAACGGTGGTAACATATTTTTCATTCAGACTATTCGAAATGTCGAGTAAATGAAAGAATTTCCGGAGATTTTATCCAAGTTCACGGTTATAAAAACCGGTTATGCGTTATTAATTAGTAGAAATAATCATAAATTTTTAAGACACATAATTAAGATGAAAGTAATAAAGAATGAATCACTTTTTTGATAAATTGGGAAAGCTTCTCGACTAGTCATAAGTTAGAAATAAAAGGAAAACCGAATAATAAAGCAGTAAATCTCACCGAGTTATCTATATGCCCTTTGGTGTCGTCAACCACGGGTCCTGCGGTCGCCAGGATGGCAAAGGATAACACAACACAAATCACTTTAGCGTCCATTTTTCCACTTTATTTTTCTATGAAATAAAAAAACAACAAAATTAAAAAAAAAACTCAGAACATGACCGTGGTTGCCAAAGGAATGAAGAATCGGCGGTAGTGGTAAAGATTTTATATCGTCGGAAGCGCCTTTACAAGTGTGTCGTATGGACCAGTTAAAGAATTAGGGTTATGGTAAGTATCTCTTGTGGCGATGGGAGTCTTGTTGCGAGAGTAAGGTCAACACTATGATTTACGCCGACAGTGAAAATTCTAACAGCGAAAATTCCGGGTTTTTGGGTTGACACCCCAAATCTATAAAACTCTTGGTTTTAAATTACCTAATCAGATTTTTTTTATTAGAACGTCATCGACTAACCCAAATATTGTTGCCGACTAGTCTAGTTATGGCGGCACACTTTTTTAATCATCTCATTATCTCTGATGGGGTTTCTCTTAAAAAAACATTGAGAACTTTCGATGAGATTACGGAGCTAATGAAAGTTGGGCGGACAAAAATTCAAAAAACGATAATTGGACGTAATAAATTAAGAGAGCTGGTTTTAATTCATGTTCATTGTAGAACATTTAGATTATTGTGGGAGTTTAATCGACCCCTTTGTAGATTTCTCATTTTCGAGATTGTCAGCGCCAATCTGGCACATTCCATTCGGATTATCTAATCTCATATTCCGATGTGTGCCAAGAGGCATTCGTTCGGAATTAATCATGAAATTCATGTAGTTTCGAGGTCGCAGGCAGCATCACCGTCCAAGAAAAACCAACCCGTACACGTGCACAAGTCCTTTTATAACACTATCGGCTTTCTATCTATACATCCAATAAAGTTAGATATGTGCTTGTAGGCAGCTTTCAATTGCCGGAGAAACGAGACCGGATACTTCGTGATTCGTGAAAGCTCATCGCTCATTTTTTTTTCCATCTACGACTCAAAAAATAAAAATAGAAAGTGGATTAAGAAACCGTGAGATTGCCGTTGTGTCTCGTTTTTGAGAGATCGCTTTCGCCGATTTTGATCCGATCTGAGATTAACGCAATTTCCGGTGCGTAAAATCATTCAGTATTAATTAAGGTGAGTAATTGTAGCTTCGGACTGATGCGTTTTTTTTAGGTCGATTCTACAAGAATGTGGGACGCATGGTCATTTCTAACGCAACAAGAAGTTTCTTCGAGTAAAAATTTGCTTTACGAATATTTTTATAAGGAAATGTAGGTTTGATTTATAAACCAATGGCCAGCTAAGAAATTTTTTTTTTTATATTTGAGCTCATTTTTAACTTTGTCTCTCGAATAAGAAAAATAGTGTCTAGTTGCGTAATATATGTAGAATAATCCCTTGAAAGAGAATGAATAATTCATGTTTGCCACCTTTTTTCGTCTTTATGGTAGGTTGCGACGTTTTATAAATTAAAGTGAAGACACCCCTTTGTGCACTGTTGCATTGTAAATAAATTGTGGATGTTTTATTCACAAGATATGTAAAAACACAAAAAAGTCGCGTTCCGGATTCTTAAATGTAACAACAATTATTTATCTACATTGTTTTGGTAGCGACCATCTGTGCAATAATTGTAAAAGAAAGCTATTGTTTGTAAAAGCTACTGAAGCTATCAACAGTCAATAAACCAGTAATTTTCCGAGAGAATTAAAGCAATAACAATAAAATAATTATGGAATTAGTGTGTTTGTAAATTATGGATCAGTTTGAGTGATTGACCCTGATTTTACGAATGTGTGTCTAAGGTCAATGTCGAAAGGCACTGACATAATTCCCATTATAATACTCTCGACAATATGATACTCATTTCCTGAAATCAACAACACCGGTGTCGGTTAATTATGAGAAACTATACTTATGCACACAGGTTGTTGTTGTTAAAAGTTTAATTAAGTAGACGGTCGCAATTGATTTGCATAACTCGTCCAGTCGAGCGTTAAATACTTATTACATAAAATACATTTTTAAATATCCGTTCCATTTTCACTAGTTTCCGGTTATCTGATCCGTCGATAGCGACATTGAGAAAATAAAGGAGGTTTGACCGCAACCTCATTTCTCGATAACCAGATGCTCTTCCGTAAATATACCTCCAACCATCAAGAAAGTTTTGGTGTCTTGCTCGCCTATCAAAATCTCTACGAAGAATTTCCCAGAGACCTTAGGGCAACAGGGCCGTTACATTGATAACCTTGACCGTGCGTAGGGAGATGACGCACTAACCTACATAGCGATTCATTCCAGAAAATCTAGTTCAGTGAAAAATATTACATTTTCGTGATTGATCAGCAAGGAGGCTGTGGCCTGGATTCGGAAGTGTTTCCGGTTATTTACCGGAATCACCTGAGAAAAAAATCGACTGTTTAATAATAAATAACAACGGTTTTAAAATTAATAATGTACGAGCTACCGTTTTATATTAAATTTAATTTTTATGCGACCCACTTGTTAGAAATTTAATTTATTTTCACGGAATTAATAAAATTAAATAAAAAGTTTGGCATTGTTTTATTTTCTGACACAATGTAATCAAGTCTTGAAACTCGAGATTTCCCAAATGATAAAAAAAGTATAAACGTAAGGGGTGGCAAAAATGGATAAAGAGAATGAAATGCTTGAATCGCTCTTAATTGAACTTTTCTCCGAAAATTTATTGCCTTTTAGAGGATAACCGGGTTGTGCTTCATTCGCTTTTCAGCTGCACATTTTACCTACTTATTGTTTCGTGTGAATAACAATTACAAATTGTTTTTAAATTTGATTTTATTTACATTTTTACATAAATTATGGCATAAATATTTACAAACTAAATTTAAAAATTATATACATGTTACGAGTCTGGTAAAATAGATTTCTTTGAGGTAGTTTCTTCCGCTTTAATATCCCCTCCATTATTTCTGTAATGACTCCATCCATTATATGCCAAATGTTGGGCATTATTATCATCACCGAAATGAACGGCACCATATTGTGCATTATTCGAGTATTCAGCTTCACCTCTGAAATGCCCCGGATATCCTACTCCAGCTGGAGAATAATGAGGTCCCGTATAGTAATTACTTGATTGTAGATTAGGCTTGCAAAGCTTGAAGAAACCAATTAAACCCGGAATGACGATAGCTAAGAAACCCAGCAGTTTCTTAAACGAAGCCAGACCCAGAATCAAAGGCAGAAACAGCAACAGTTTTAACTTAAAAAGTTTCAAAATGATCAGCATCGGAATGAATAATTTCTTTAATTGCTTGCGCTCTAGAAAAAAACAAGTATAGGCAACCAATTAAACAGTTTCTCGACTTACTGAAAAGTGAGTCTTTTTTGTCTTCGATGACGTCGATTTCGTCGGCAATTTCATCGATAAATCTTGGTGCATATCGACCGCTTTCGGTAACTTCGTTATCAAACTGTACTTCAATGGCCGAAGATTTGAGGAATTTTTCAATCTGAAAATTAGGAAATACAAAATTGTTTTTTTCCCGAGTTTGTCTCTTACTTTTCTCAAACCAAATTTTACAAGTTGGTCCCATTCAGGCTCGTCAGCTCTCGGTACTGAGGAATATTCATAAGGTTCATGGTTCAGTTGTCTCAACTGCGTTTGAGGCATTCGTAAAATCCTGACATGTTCAGTGAGAGAATATTGAGGCTGAAAAGGGGAAAACGTTAATTAAAGCAGTTGTAGGGATTAGCATTTTTGACGATCCACAGATGAATTTAATTGAAAGGATAAAAATTGAGATTAACTGGTGGATTATTGTAAGATTATTCCTTTTATATAGATATTGAAAATCTTGGAAACGTTGTGGTTTTAGCTAAAAGCTTTCCATTAGTTTTTAATGAAATTGTTTCAAGAATTTGAATAAAAAAAAAACTAAACCTGGTAGTGGCAGTGTCCTTAGGGCAGAATACTCACTTTATTGAAAAAGTCATCAAGCGACGCCAGCGCTCTCGATTTGAAACATTCCGCGAGATCTCCTTCAAGACACGCCGCATTTGTTTTAGCGAGATAGGGGTCAGTGTCCGGTCCTGTCCCGAGACCTATCCAATCCAGAATCGTCCTGTCTGGAAATCGCATTTTAGCCCCAAGTTTTAACAACGTCAAGAACTCACCTTCAGCCTCAGGCTGCCGGAAACTTCTTTCGTCGGCCGATTGCAGTGCTACCAACGAAATTAAACTGGAAAGAAATAACCACTTGACGGCGCCCAACATGATCACAGTTCGAATTGCTTTTAAATCGGATTTGGAATCTTAACAATTATTACGTGGAACACCGCTAGGTAGGTCACTAACTGTACACTGTGCTGGCTGACGAGTGCACAGATCAAGAAGTTTGACTTGCATTATATACGAGGGTGTGATACATGGGGTTTCCAGCCCAGGATTAAGTAACAGTCGGGGCAATGCCCAGTGAAAGTCGGTTTGGATGATGAGAAACTTGAAAGGAAAAGTGATTTCGGTAATGCGATGAGAGAAATAATAAGATAATCGAATTTGGGGGAAATTTATTTTACACGAGATGAGATTTGTTTAAGATCTGTTGTTTCTCTATTTAATTGCTTAATAAAAAAATAAATATAAACAATATGACTCATGAGGTGGGTGAAAGCACCAAGAGAGAAAGTAAAAATAAATCCGGCTGGAAAACCCTTGCTGATGCGTTTATTACAGAACGGAAACACCGCTTTATGTAACATTTATATCATTGGACTTGAATTGTAATGGTCATTAACTAAAGTGTTAGTGTTTGTCTTCTTTAATCAAGACTTTTAGGTCCAAAAAAAGTTAATAAAAAATACATTACATTATTTTTAGTTGTTTTTGGAAGGCAACTTAGTTTTAATTGCTCAATTACCCAAATTAAAGGGTTTCATCTCCCATTGCTCCAAATAATCAAATATTTATACAACAAATATTTCGTAACATCACTTCTAGTTTCATGTGCTAAAATTTTGTTGTATAAAATTCTATTTCCAAGCTTCAGAACCAAATCTAAATATACCTCTTGGAAGCCGTACCCTTCATAGGAAATTGAAATTAATACAAACCACAAAATTTATTCAACCTGACTTCCACATTCTCATATATTTATCTTGACATCGACAGTTCCAATATTTACGTAGTTATTGGAACATCGAAGATTGACTAGACGTGCCTCTATCCTGCTTTTCCAGTGATTTAAATCCGAAATAAATGGGAAATTTGACCAAATTTATCAAGCTTCTTCATTTCTCCCCACTGTCGGATTTTTTATTATAAACTAAGCGTCCAAATGGCTGCCTCTTTTGAAATTTAAATAGCAAAGACGTCTCGCGCCGATAATAAAATCTCCGTCAGTATTTTGTTAGCAAACAAGGGTGGAAGCCTTCGATAGACACGACCGAAAAGTCGATAGAGAAACGTGAAATATTTATGAATACCAAAACCTACAAATTTGTACTTTTGCTGCGAAAACAATTTCATTATTTTGTACGGATTTGCGATCAATAAAGTATTGTGCTAGCAACGTTTGTCATTTGACAACAAGCCTAAATAAAGTTTTATTGGCAATAATAACAAAAATCGGAAGCGAGTGGCGTGAAAAATGAACGATTTTGTTTTCGTTGCTTCATCAGTTGAAAATGATAAGTTTTGACTCGAGTTGTGACATGTGGTCCGGTCCCATGAGGCGTGGGTTTGTTTGTAGACGATTAACATCAAGGATTGAAGTTTGAGGGGAAGTTTTTGCAGTTTTAATCTCTAGAATTAAGCCACAATTTCAAAAACGAAGAGAAGAGCTAGAAAAAGGAGACCACCCAAAGTCCCAAAACTATTTATTATACATAAAATTTATTCGGAAAAATAATTTACAACAGAGAAATAAATAAATTAAATAAATAAATAAATAACAGACTTATAGATAGAATATGGATTGAGCACTAGTACTAGCAACCGAAAAGTTGTCAATAAATTAATCAATAAATAAATAAAGCTTAAAATTATCATCATGACTAAGATATAAAATCACTCAATTGATCTTTCTGGCTTGCACCAATTTGTTAATTTCATTGTACGTTGTAAGAATAGCTGGACTAGCTTGACTGGTAGATAAGGCCGAGCACCCTTTATGTGCCAGACATTCCTCCCCATCTTGGCCATCTTTCGCCGCTTTCATATACCGGAAGAACCTGAGAATATCCGGATTGTCCGAAGCCGGCTTCCGGAGCTCGTTCAACTCCCTGAAAGCAATTATCAGTGCTTATCAAGAAAATCCCACGGAAGCTTAAAGTATTAAAGTTGTTATCGAAAAATGTTACCTGCTCAGCTGTGCCGAAACGAGGTTACTATAAGGGGCGTATTTTGCAGGATTCGCGTACATCATGCAGACGAGTCTCTCGCGACACTTTTCGATTTCCGGTGATTTATCGTCACCGAGACCTAATTGCTGGAAAACGGCGTCGAGACGCGAAAGAAGAGGACTATAGAAAGGGTCGTAACTTGTGAGAAGGAGAGAAGAAGACGGAATTTTGTGAAACACCTTGTAATCAGTCTTCTTGTTGGGTTTTCGCATGTAGTAGTTGTCATTCTGGAAGGAAATGCGATTGTGGCCGATGCCAAATCTGCAAACAGAGAATTGATCAGATTTTATTGTGGAAAAAGTTACGGATGCTAAAATTATCTCAAAGCGAAAAAAAATGTGGATTTAGCTTTGGACCAAACAGGATTCGGATCTGTGTCTACTTTTGTTTTATTTGCTTTCAACAAAAATTGATTTTTCTTTACGTCTTTTTTCTTAGTTTTATTAGGATATTGCTTTGTTTAAAAAGAAATATTTCTATATTTCTAGGAAATTAGAAGTTTTTTCAAAAAAAATATCTCTGATATTACAACCGAAATTACAATAATCCATTGTAAAACTATTCTTTTCAGATTAATTCTTATAATTCTAAATTAAATCCTGTAATTCCAACCTAATTTCCGTAATTCCAACTTAATTTTTGTAGTTTTAGAATAATTTCTGTAATTCAAATTGATTCGACAGCTCTAAAAAATTCAACGTGATTTTCAAAAGAAATCTCCGATAATTTCAAAGAAAATTCCAGTAGTTTCAGAAAAATTCCAATAATTTTAATTATTTATCGTAATTCTAGTTCTAATTGTGTTCAGATTAATGCTTATAATTACAAATTAATTCCTGTAATTTCAACTTAATTCCCATAATTGCAACTTAATTTTCGTAATTCCAAAATAATTCCTGTAACTCCAAATTAATTCCGATAGTTCTAAGAAACTTAACGTAATTTTTAAAAGATATAATCTTCGATGATTCAAAAAAAAATCCAGAAATTCTAGAAAAATTTCAATAATTCCAAACAATCCAAAGATTGTTTTTTTCATTTTTAATTTTCTAATTTTAATAATTTCAAATATGTATATAATTTCGATTAAATTCTAAAAATTTGTACAAAAAATTCCAGAGTTAACGGCATGTCGGTTTTCACATTATGTTTGTTTTTACGTTTTTTTTAACTTTATGAGTAAATAATGTAATTTCCATTTATTTAGTTTATTTGTTTTGTCTTTTTTTTTGTTTCATTAGGATACTTGAGAAATTATTAAGCTTCTTATATCTTGTAAGAGAGTCGTTGAGAAACATATTATAAAAAATCTTCTAATTCTGAAACATTATTTGATGACAAGTACAGATTTATTGTGTTTTGTTGACTTTTATTAATGATGAAACTTGAATTGAGAAATTAATATTATTTTCTCTAAATTTATTAATAAATCCGTTTTTAGTTTTTGAAAAATATGCTGCGTGTAATAACTACTTATATTTACTAGTATTAATTTATATAGCCACTTTGGACCATCAAAAGCATGTTGTAGAATAAGAACCTAGTTGAAGATTTTTTACAATAACGATGCAAAATATATATATATATATTTTGCATCGTTATTGTAAAAAACATTAGAAAATGCAGATTTGTTTTAAATCTGGATTTTTCCTTTTATAAAATCCTAGTCCTGTCTGTATCAGATTCGAATCCTTTGCGTATAGCACTGGTTGCTTCTTTAATTGACGTATAAAAAACTATTCGTTTGGAAAATATCGCAATCTGTTATTTATGCATGAATTCTTTTCAAATGACGTGGTAGAGAATCAAACGTTGGACTCGTCTAGCCTCTACTTAACTTTATTAGAGCAAAACCGAATGGGGGCGGTATTAACTGGAGGCTTTATTTATGTTCAAGTTTATCCCTGAACGCTGGAAATTTGCATACATCATCTTTGGAAAGAATATGTCGTTGCTAATCTGTATTAGCAAAGTCATTACATTTGCATAACACACGGAATTATACGCACTATTACATGTCGGCAAGGATTAGTCTCTTTGTGCTTTGTTTCACATAATTTCACTATTTACAATGTTGTCACTCAATATCGGTAAAGCCCCATATCGTTGCACTTAGCCGATGAAATTTTTATTTAGCCAATAGAAGCTGACAGTGTGAAGCAAGACAATGAATTGGCAAACAATTACAAAAAAAATTAGATTATTATTCTCACTGCAGATAAAACTAATAATGTTTTGTTGCAATATAGACGTGCTTTGAAACATAGTTTCAACACAACACAAGTAGTTTTCACGATCGATAATACCTTGAGGAAACTAAGCATAATGAAAAGTTAGCGCTTACAATCTAAATGTAAATCCACTCTAACAATTACAATTTCACTACTCAAGTGTATTTTTTTTTACCGGCTATTGGCGGCCGTGGCCGGCGTGGTGGAGCCGCCCACAGTGAGCCCCAAATTGCCATCAGTTCCCTCAGCGTTGAAATCCTGCACTCCGTCATTACTATACGGGTCCGTGTCTTTAAATTCAAAATCTTCGACTTGTCCGTGATTGTTGTTGATTCCCGCCGACGCCCCAGAGATTCCCGAAAACGTCGATAATCCCTTGCCGAGTACCTTTCCTAAACCTCCGAGAATTGATGGCAGGAACATTGCGATCAGCACAGATTTCACCAACTGAGCCCCAATAAAAACCGGCAAAAGAAGTTTTTTCAAGGCAAAAGCTAAAAAGCCCATACCGAAACCGGCCATGAAGGAATTCCTGCCGCCGCCGTCATCTGCTGCTGCTGCTGCCGCTAAAAAATAAAACACGGAAATTAACTCGATGAGAGTTTGTTTAGTAGAGAGAAGGGATAGTTGAGACACAATTGCTTTCAACTAATAAAAGCTTACAAAGGCCACAAGAGCTTAAAAGCTTTTTTCACGTTAACTGGGAGAAATTTTTGTCGTTTATGACAAGATTCGATTACTTGTAAAATGGTGATGTAAGTGATAGCTTGAAAATAACACGATAAATAAAAATAGGAGTTTTAACGCGAAATATTCTAGTAGTTTGAGAAACTGCAAAAAACTGATATTAAATTCGTCCTTGTCCACACACGAGTGGAATATACAGAGTGTTCCGTTTTTATAGGTAGAAGAATATTCAATTTTAAGACAAAAGTGTCAATACATATCAAAAAATGTTTTCTAAAGGAGCTACACCCTATTATGAGGTTGTATCGAAAAACGCAAAAGACAAAATTTTTGTGAAAAACTATGGAATTTTAAATTTTGTTGTTGTGGCAAGAAATTTCAGTCAAAATAGTTAGAGTACTATTCATCCTAACCCACAGATTAAAAAAATATACCATTTTCAACTTAATTTGCTAATGTTAGGGCCCATCTGGGTAAAATTTTACTTGAGAAAGACAAAAACAATGTGGTTTTCGACTCCTATTTTAGCTATTCTAGCAAAATTTTGTGAAAAAAATCAGTTTTGGCTCGAAAACGTTTTTATTCGCTTGAAAATAGATGAAAATAAAATAATTTTTTGCCTAATTAATTTTTGGGAGTGTTTTGATAAAAAACAATTAAGATTTGTACTCACAAATGACAAAAAACACCATTTTTTATCTAATTAGAAGGTCTCACGACTTGCTTGAGTGAAATGTCGCAAAAAAAAGTGCATTTTTAACTGAAAAAGTCAAAAATAATGTTATTTGGTCGCTTTTTTCCTAAAATTTTGCAAAAAAAAAACAGTTTTTAACTCAAAAACAAGTTAAACGCTTTAAAAGGTGGTTTTTTTGGTTGTGAATGAAATTTTTTGAAAAAAAGTAGGTTTTTAGCTCACCAAACTAAATCCAGTGAAACAGACCAAAATAGAGCGATAATTTGAATCTAGTTTCGTGATTTTGTGGCCTATTTTAGCAACATTTTGCGAAAAAAAGAAGTTTTTAGTTCAAAAATGTATTTAACTGCTTAAGAAAGCAAAAATAGCGCAATTTTTTCAACTGGTTCGGACAAAATTTTGCAAAAAAATTGCATTTCTGGCTGAAGAACTTTCTTAAACGCTTGAGAAAGTGAAAAATATGATATTTTCGATTTAATTTCGTGATTTTATCTTGTCTCGATAAAATCTTATTCAAAATTTGAGTTTTTATCTTAAAAACATACTAAAACGTTTAAAAAAGCAAAAATAGTGATTTTCGACCAAACTTGACCATTTTTTTCGGTAAAAACACCACAAAACATGTGTAACACAAATATTAGAAAGATTTTACTCAAAAAGGGTAAGTTGTATCAAAAAAAGGTAAGAGACCTCTGTTTGTAAAAACTATGAAATTTAGAATTTTATTGTTATGGTACTTTCTATCCTAAACCCCCCCAGTTTAGGACGCTCCTGATTAAAAATTTCGACATAAAGGTAATCAATCAACTATACCAAATTTTGCACTTTTGGCTTCTGAAATATTACACAAAATCCATTAAAACATACACCCGTTTCAGGGAGTGTAGCGCCGTTACATAGTACATATTTTTTAAGAATCATAGGAAACTTTTATCTTAAAATTGAATATTCTATCACCACAATAAAAATGGAACACCCTGTATAAAACTGAATCCTTCAAGAATGTCAGATGCAAAACACGTGTCGCTCATGTATTGATTCACAAAAATTTCCATGTAATTAATGAATTCAAATCCAACCGTTGATGAGTTGCGAAATAAAAGGATTAAGAACACACTTTTTTATGCTTTTGGTGTCGCTATTTGTTCATATCTCTAAAATTACTCACATTGAAAAAACCGGGCCGTCGCTGGAATGTCCACTGAAAGCACATGAGTCTTGCTATACTCGTCCATTTTTTTTTTGACATACTCTTGAATACTTCCAAAACTCCTCGAACTCACACACGTTTCTTCGTTTTCTCCATTTTTACTCGCATTAGCAACTCGTTCGATTCCAATTCCCGGTAAAATGGAATATTTATCGATATTCAAGACACTATCAACATATTGTTTTAATTCCCTATCAATCTCATCACTTCCACAGTTCAGTTTTGAAGCCCTCAAAGTCGACAACACCAAGCACAACACGTACAGAACTTTCAGCATGTCCCCTGTTCTGTATCGCCATATTTTGTCCATTTTGAGGCCATCTGTAAAAAAAATCGACCAACTTTCAAACAGTGAATGGATTTTGGCTTTTAAAAATAATAATGATGACGGAAAATCAAGACTTTTTCGACCATCACTTCACCCACTTTCTTTTTTCTTCAGGCGTCTTGTTTGTTCTCGTTTTTTACCGGTTTTTTCCCTTTTATACTTATGTGGAGCATCTCGTACATTACTCTTAAATTGTCCATAAAGTGTCAAGGTCGTCAAAATACAGAGCCATATCGCTTTTTGCCATGAAAAACAGATTCATAACGCGGAAAAATCCGGTAAACAACAATAGCGCATCTCTATTATTAATTGCAAGGTATAACTTGATAAAATTAGCAAGCTTTTTGTACATATAACGGTTCGATATTGTTTTATGTAAGCGCACATTTACAGCAACGTGATCAAATTCAGAATAACAGTCGTCTTTTGTTGAATCCTGAGATATTTGATTGGAGGATTTTTTTGACACGCCTACTACACAACGAGTGTGTTAGTGGAATTAGGTGTCAGAGTGTATTTATTACTTGTAAGTAAATTTGAGACTTATACGATGGAATTTATCTTTTAATCGCTAGGTTAGTAGGTCTGATGCGTCGGACATTTGCTTTCTTGGACTATATGCAAATTTGTACAACTACTTAGAAATTTTTACGAAGAAAGTAAAACAATTAAAACGTTTAATTTTTTTGTTGGGAATAAAAAAAATATTCATTACACAATAATGTTCCAATTATTTTTAATTAAATTAGCTTTTACAGTCATACTAAAAGCTATCATGCAGATTCGAGATAACCACCCTATCCTTAATTGAATGAAAAAATTCATCTAATTAAATAAATTCATTAAAGTCTCATATCACGCGGCGTCTTATCAAATAATTTAATAATTGAATTACGTGTGTCTCCATAATAATTACGACTTTCTATTCAATAACTGGCACATACCATAAAACTTCTCCAACTTGATTTCAATAACAAGAAAAAGCGCCGAAATTCCGTCGTAAAGTTTACGAGCCGATCAATCGCGATTAGTTGTAATAGTTGGAACAAGTTGTAAAATCTACTAAACTTTAAACAAGAGAGTTTACATTAAATGGGTTCAAAAGTTATAGCAACTTGATATTATATTGCAAATGGGGTGGCTAACCGGAAAATGAGGAGGTGTTTTAAGGAAGACACGTGTAGCTTGATTACATTCAAGGATGAGATAATCTAACTTGTAACAATATCGACGTGCAAATTTTACTAAATTAATATTCATTTTGGTTGTTGGAAGCGGGTCAACTTTTTTAACGATGACACACTTTGGCATTTTTCGAGCGCAATGTGATTAATGATGAGACAAACATTGGGAGGGTTTTAGAAAAAGACAATTAAACTTTTTTGGCACAAATATGTCGTTACTGAAACCCATTTTCTGCCATTGGTGTTTGAGGGATTTGTTTCACATTCGTTGTTCATTTATTGATAATTTATTATTTATGTTTCAAACAGCAATTTTATGAAATATTTAATTTGGCTTGATAAATAATGCATTTTTAAATAATTTATGCATTTTGTGCAGTTTAAATTGTGATTGTTTATCAAGACCTATGACAAAGATAGGGTACTGATTAAAATTAATTATAACCACTGCGAGGTTTTAAATTTTCTAATTACTATATGCTGTTCTGGTTAAAGAATATAAAAAACACATTTCCTTATTAAACTGTGAAAGTGTCATGCAACAGCATTAAATTACCTGAAATTCACAAATTTTGTAATTAAAGTAATTACATTTAATAACGCTAAACACAATGGTGAAAATTGTTTAAAAACGCGAATAATCTTTAGATATTTATTTTTTTGTTAACAATTTTTAGTGTTACTTGTAGCAATTGGTAACACATCTTTGTTCTTAGATGAATCTACAAATCTTTTTGTATTTGTATTGACAAATATTATGTAATTACATGTGCACATGATGGTCAGTTAATTATATTCTCATTAAAAATATAAAAAAAATGTAATTGTAATACATTTAAGAAAAAATAAAATAAAGTATGTCACTCTGAAGAGTACTTAATCTACAGGGTGTGTCAGAACTCGAACTCCAGAGAAAAATAAGATACCAGGAACAAAGAAAATACGTTTAAAAAAATTTTCTGTCTAGAAATTTTGACATTTAATTTTGGACATTTGACATTTTTTATGTCTATTTTTAGGGATACTGATAATCTTGTATAAGTTTTTTTTAAAGATAAACTTTAACAATTATTTTTCCAACAGAAATAAATAGTCAAAGTGCAAAATTAAAACTTTCATAAATTTTTATAGATAGAATTTTTTACATTTTTTCCATATTTCTGCTATCTTACATAGCATTTTTAAGGAGAGTAATTTTACTCAAGAGAAGTAGGTAGTTAGAAAAGTTGTTTATTTTATTAAAGTAAAACTTGAAGGGGTTGTATTTCTAAGTAAACAAATTTTTACTCTACAGGGTTATTCATAAATATGAAGCAATATTTGACCTATAAAATGATGTTAATTTAAATAATAACTCGTGTCCTATCTCTACTGATAAGAATTTTACAGCCCTCGGAATGTGGGTATGGAAATTTGATTTTTTTGTAATAACTTTGGAACTATTTGACCAAATATTATAAAATTTGGAACATTTCCCTGTGACAACATACCCTTTAAACTGGTAATCACGAAAACCGGATACATCCACTCAATTTCCGCTTCCAGCAGTTGCAGGTCACATTTTCTGTATTTTTCCATTTTTTGCTCTCTTAACACCAATTTTTTTGCCCAAATAGATAGAATAATCAATTTCGAATAAAAAACGCATAACCTTTAATACCCCTAAAATGGACCGTTTCAAAGATATTTTAATTTAAACTGAGGACTGCACAACGCTGAAACCAAAAAGTAGGGATTTTGAATTGATGATATCCACGGTAACAAATGACCATGGTCTCACTAATCGCTGTCAGGCATCTGTCAACTTTGACATTGGACAATTATTAGACAATTAATCGAAAATATTTAATAAAAGAGTTTACCTAAGATTCCAAACATAACTTAGAATAAATCCAAATGGATCTCGTAGCATTTAATTCATAAAAAAATCACAAAAATTTATTGTCAAAGTTAACAGATGCCTGGCAGGGATTTATGTGACCAGAGCCATTGGTTGCCGTGGATACCACCTATTCAAAATCCCTACTTTTTGATTTCAGCGTTGTGCAGTCCTCAGTTTAAATTAAAATATCTTTGAAACGGTCCATTTTAGGGGTATTAAAGGTTATGCGTTTTTTAATCGAAATTGATTACTCTATCGATTTGGGCAATAAAAAATTGGTGTTAAGAGAGCAAAAAAATGGAAAAACACAGAAAATGTGACCTGCAACTGCTGGAACCGGAAATTGAGTGGATGTATCCGGTTTTCGTCATTACCAATTCAAAGGGTATGTTGTCACAGGGAAATGTTCCAAATTTTATAATATTTGGTCAAATAGTTCCAAAGTTATTACAAAAAAATCAAATTTCCATACCCACATTCCGAGGGCTGTAAAATTCTTATCAGTAGAGATTGGACACGAGTTATTATTTAAATTAACATCATTTTTTAGGTCATTTATGAGGTTCAAATATTGCTTCATATTTATGAATAACCCGGTATACAGCGTGGACAAAAAAAAATAGAACCAAGCTGTTTTTTAAAATATTGTTTGCCTCCAGTTAATAATAATTAATAAAAATTAAAGTGTTATAAACAATGTGTTCATGTTTTGAAAAATAAAATTTTGTGTTGTTTTTTTTCATCGTTTCCATACCAAAAAGATCCAAGAAAAAGTTTTCTTTTTGAGTTACGCAAATTAAACAAAATGTAGATATGTAGTTGTAATTCTTAAATCATAGTCTTTGTAAAAAAGGTTTTATAGTGAGTTGCTATTTGAATAAAAATTAAAACTTTTGCATAACTCAAAACCAAAAAATAAAAAAATATTATCAATTAGTTATTTTTCAAAAAATAAAACGTGCTTCCACCTGGTATGTAATACGAGTCATAAAGACAATTTATGTTAGCCACTCACGCACCAATTTATTTGAGAAACTTTACATTTAGTAATCAATAATTTGAGCACTTTTTAAAATAAAATGCAATTTTTGAGGGCAACCGGTACCAGCTCTAGTTCACCGGTTTCCAATCAATCTTCCTCCCGGACATCGTAATGATGATCTCTAGCACCTGCTGCCAAACCGTATTTGTCCAATTATTTGCTTAAACTCGGAAAAACTGAATTTTCCACTCACAGTGTATTAATCACCGCCGGTCCGGATTTGAGCACACTTATCCTTACCTGTTGTCAGTATCTATCCATTTTGTCACGAACCTGTGGGAACTCTGAACACCCAAAACACGTGTTCACAAATTCCTTATGTTGAAGAAATAATGAATACGTCGCAAACTGTCTGGCACGTTTCTTGTATAACACTACAAGAAGACGGTCTCGCTGCATGCACCTAGAGGTGTAACAGGCATGGACTGTTGACTCGGAGAATTCAGGCCACGAGGTCACTCGTCCGCGACGGTGTTGTTGCCCACCAAGTTTCAGTGGACGCTGAATTTATTCTTGACTAAGAGATAAATCAAGTTTTGCGATTTGTTCGAAAAGCTGATTATTTGAAGTGGATTCGTCACCCTTTTTCATTAAGCCACGATTAAAATATTCTCGTGACACAAATGAGGAATACCACCGAGGCACATTGTGTGTTCAATGGGTCATTAAGGATCGGCCCATCACATTTAACAAGGCCAAAATTTAGATTCATTCATTTAATTAATAACAATTTTGGTTCAACTCTGTCCAAGTTGATTAGTCTAAAAAGAGAAAGTTCCAAGGTTGCTCTCGTATTCGTCACAAACAGGACGGGTCAAAAAATAGCCACAAATTAAATTTTGTAGTCCGAATAACGGAACTCGAACATACTTTAAATTGATGTGGTGTGATGTGCATTTCTCAATTAAGGTAATAAATATTAAAACTTGTTTCGCATTTCCTTCTTTAACTACCAATTAAATGATAAAGACACTAATCTGACATTCAAAAAGTGAAAAACAAGTACGACTTTTACTATTTTGTTGTATGATTTGAGAAAAGGAAATTTATATTTAGCGCAGAATAAATTTTTATTCTTTTGTACAGACATATTACATTGTATTTTATGAGATTCTAAGTCGCGACCTTTTATCTCGCACTGAAACAATAGAGAGTCTCACCGTTCTACATAACATCGCTAATTGAATTAAATTGATTATTTTTTCCAAAAGCCCAGAACATAATATTCAATTTACAAATTTTAATTGAATTTCCAGTAAGCAGAGTTCAAAGAAATATTTGTTTCTAAAGAAAACCATTTAATCTTAATTATAATAAGAAAAAAAATATAATTTATTTTGAGGTCCAATAAGACACAGTGCGAATAATAGATAAATCGAGAAACTAAAGAACGTGACTTGGATGTGGGAAAGTTAATTATTTCCCGAAATAAAATTTTAAATAACTGTAAAGTGAAGCAAACTTTCTTATTGAAAAGTACTAGAAATTGTTATTTTCATTATTCATTCCTTATCCTTGAAAGAAAATCTTAAATCCTTTCCGGAATCCCTCTTCATTAACCCTCTCAAATTAACTGAAGCATCAAAATTATCAACAGCCTCTAGATTGAAATTAAGCAGTAATCAATGACGCAATAAAGGCGGTCAATCGGCCATAACCATCCTGTTCTTATTCCAGAAGTAACAATCGGTTCCGCTTTGACTTTTTTTTCATGTAAACTATCCTTTAATAAGTTACAATTTTCTCACATTATTATAATCAGAAAGTTTTCGCCAAAAAAAAAAAACCCCGGCAAACTTTCTTCAATTAAATCCGACCTCTAACCTAATGAAATATTTTGACTTGTCGCCAACTTTTCCGGGACATTCCAATTAAAATAAATTGTTCATCAAGTTGATGTTTCATTTTACGTTCATAACTCTATTAAAACTGAACGACTGTGCCCCTTTCCTGTCATAAAGGGCGCATTTTTTCGCGTGGAATTTCATTAAAAAGTGTGATCTAGTGGAACGAAAAGTACAGTCGATTTAGTAAATGTGGAGGACCGTTTCTTTCAAGACTTACTGTGCTTTCGCTGAAAAATGATGTTAAAGATGAAATGTGACAGATGGTCACAAAAAGTGGAAAATCACTCGTAACTTTATAGTAATCAATCGTTAAGTTCGTTTTTCTTTTATTTGTTTGACTTTTCCGATAAATTTACGTCGGAACAAGTGAAGACTAATCGCTTATCGGGATTCAGTTTTGTCTCATAAATCACAGTTTGTTGCAAAAGCGAGCTTTTTAACATCTATTTACTTACCAAGCAGGAAAGTTTACGATTTAGGGGACGTCGGGGAAATATTCCGAAAGCTATAGAACCTTTTATGCAGAGCAAACGTGAGCAAATTTATAGTTTTGTCTTCCAGGCAAAGGAACAAGTAGCTTACAAGAGTCTTTTTTGCTTTCAAAACTGGTTTAGTAAAAAAGTGAGGTTATGAAATATCAATTTGTTTGGTTTCTGGCGCCTCCACCATTTTTTTAACTGTGATTAAAATAAATGAAAATGCAGTTTATAAAACAAACTATTTATTTCTGGACATTAATAATTTTGTTTTATTTCATATAAACATCACATTAATAATATAGTGGACTAGAATATAAATTGACAGCTTTCATAGGCAATTCGAGTTAACTATTTGCGTATTTGACATTGAAGAGTCGGTCTCAAGCCTAGACCATTTCATGTCACTTGACACCGTGGACTCGCCGATGTCGTGACCTTAAACCCCACACAAATTAGATTTGCCGTAAAGATGGCGTTGCGTTACAAATCGCCATCTTTACAACATGGCGCTAACTAATTTATCTGGATTGTAATAGCATCTAGGCTCGAGTCCCAATCACACCACACAAATTACATCCTAAAAAATCAGTCACATTTGTTGCGTTCTATTTACAACACTCGACTCTCTCCCGTTACTCCTCGTCCGTAAGTTCCTTAATGGCTAGCACTTGGTGAGCACTGTCATATCGCTGCTCGCGGTATTACAAGGTTGGTATTCCGTCACACCGGTCACTAGATCAGGCTTACTCCGTCCCAACACTTGATTAAACTTATCTCTAATGGACAACTTCTGGGTTTCCCCGGACGCGTTGTTTTTTTCCGACGACGAAATGCACAAAATGTCTTTGAATTCCTTCCAGAAGTTTTCGTTGAGGCAACCGTAAAGCACGGGATTTGAACACGCCGAAGACATACCCATCATGTGACAAACAGCGTAACCGATCATCATGGGTTGGGATGTTGTCGGGAAATTATTCAAGTCGGCGATCAAGTTGAAAAGGTTGAGAGGCAACCAACTGACACAGAAGATGATGGCGATTGAACCCAGAAGAAGGTTAGTGCGTTGGAGGCGGCGACCTCGCAGTTGGCGGCGGCCTTTTTGCGACGATTCGTCACTGCTGACAAAACCGGCAGCGAAGCGGTAGCGCAATTTGTAAGAGATGCGCAAATAGGCGGCCTGAGGAAAGACAAATTATGCAATCAACAAAGCGAAAAATTCACCGCAACTTAGGCGACCAACAATACAATCTAACAAACTAAATTAATAAAAAGATCCTTTTTTTCACTATGAGCTGTAAAAGATACCATTATTTAGTTTGTCAAGAGGTTGTGAAGTTGTTTTTCTCTACTAGTGGTCATTTTCATTATGGGCTATAATGCATTAGAGGTGGGTAAATGCCGATGTTGGAGGGTATTACATTGATACAAATATTTCTAGAATTATTACTGAAAACTTTTACAATCACAAGTGCGAAAGTATTTCGAGATGAAATTAATGCAAAATCAAATAAACAAGATTTAAACTGCCTCAATAAAAACTTCAGAATAACCCCAACTCTAATACTTCTGTCTGTCAAAACTGTCAAAAGAACAAATGGGTTTATTTCTTGTTAAAATAATCGGTAGTGAGACAAATTTTAACACTTTTTCCCTTTTCTTTACAGTTTCTTTGATATTTCAACAAATATTTTATATTATTAAGTTGGAAAATTCTTTTAATAATTCCACAAGTACAAAAATGACATAACCTCATGTATGATAAGAAAAAAATAATATTTCCAACGTAAGTTAAGCGGGTGTCCTGAATTAGAATATTCAAAAACAGAGTTTTTTTTGTGAAATTTTTTTAGAAGTAAAAAAAAATGAAGTTTTTGAATGTTGAATGTTTAAGTAAAATAAATTATTAAAAAAATTTCTAAGCCTATTTTATGGGCGTCTTATCGTTGCAGTCTACAATTGGTGGGAAAGATCCACCTTATAATTCTTGAGTAAAACAAAAAACCAAAAAAATATTAAATTATTATACAGGGTGAATATAAAGTATGGAACCAAGCGGTTTTTTTTAATCATTTGCCTTCAGAAAATAATAATTTATATAAATTAAAGTAATTTAAAAAATGT
>NW_025400983.1:185780-200761 GCF_015345945.1 Tribolium madens
TAAAAAAAAACTTTATGCTGCTATAACAATTATTTAAATAAACTTTTTAGTTCACTTAGAAGAGAATTTAATACTGAAGAAAAAAAACTTTGGTTCAATTATATAAGTCGTTTAGTTTTTTAGTTATGACATCCACAAATTTAGAAAAATTGTGAAAATAAGAACTAGAGAAAACGCGTCTCAAAGTTTTCAATAAGAAAAAAAATCAATTTAAATATTGAAAATATGTATTGAAATATTAAAATATTAAATATTTAAAACTAGTCTCTGTCACTTTGTAAACACATTCTTATATGGATTTCAGCAATAAAAAAAATCGATTTTTGACATTTTAATTTAGGACACCCCCTTAATAACTCAAGTAAGTAATTAGTTACTGTAGGTAATAGGGAATTAACAATAATAGTAGGTGGTTGTGAATTACGTTACGTCTCATTCCATCGTTATGATATAATATACTATTTATTTTAAAGTTTCGATAAGTTTGATTTAAATTTGAAAAGAACAAAGTGCATTTTTTTACCGTTGTATCATGCAAAATCCTCTTGAAAGCACATCAATCATTATTAATTCACTTTAGACATGGCTAAAAGCAAAAAACACTCAAACCATGCAAATATGTAGCTGTTAACAGTGATGTAAAAATTAGTAGCATTTTTACTCGGTTCTAATCAGTCACAAAGGATTCCCCGAAACAGGATTATATCGTAAAGTGTGCATTATTATTGTTTTATTGGAGCATTCTCGAGGCTTAACGTATCAGAATAAATTCGTTGTATTAAATTCAGCAATTGGGGTGTACAGTATGCGATCGTTGCAAAAATCTATGGTATTGTTTGGAAACAAAAGCTTGGATGTTTGCCCGATCTGTGTTTACACGATCTTTGATAGTGCTTCTGTTTTATAACACGGCGAGATTTTATTACATTGCAAAAATTCGGTCGTTCCATTGCACAAGACTAGACGTTAATAATGTTATTGTTTCTTAAAAGTTATAACATTCCACGATATTTCGTAAAAATTCCAGACTGTAATTACACATTTGACCGGTGGTTGATTTATGTCGACAATATCGAACTAATGCAATTATTTCAGCGATAATTTAGCTCAAAAATGATTTGAATCGGGGTCAAGGATGCATGTTTAGCTTCCCAAAGCCCGGATTTATACAACAAGCCTATAACTCAGTGTTTGTGTGTAATTCTCACGTATCCTTTGAGGATATTTACGCCCCCATACGAGTCACGTATCGCCTTCCGAAACCTAATCTCGAAGCTGGTGTAACATTTAAATAAGACGACCTTGTACTTACCGAAACGGTAATGATGGGTACAATGTATTGGAAGATGAGGGAGAAGACGGAATAGTAAGCCCTTCCATGGTCAAACGGCCAATCTTCGATGCAAAAGTTGAGTTCGTCGATGCCCTTCCCAAGAGAGATATTGTGGGTGTTGAGCTGCTTCACTATGTACAAAGGAGTCGAAAGGAAAAGGGCTAAGAGCCATATAAGACCTAGGATGATTACGGCTCCAAAGAGCTGGAGGCTTTCTTTGGTCGGGTAGACGATTACCTTTGAATGGAACAAGTTGAATTCGTTTAAATAAATAAAGATTTGTATTCATTAATAAACATAACGTTAGAAGCTAAGGGAATAAACGCGAAAGCTTCTTAAAATGAAATTTCGATGTTTCGTTAAGCTCGGATTTAATTCTGTTATCCGGTCGTGTCTCCAAACAGAATTTATGACTGATCAACTTTCAAAAACAACAAATATTTCACTACATTGATCGGACAAAAGACAGACACCCAAAATACGTTCACACTAAGCCAATAAATTACCAAAAGTATGTATAATTTTCAACGTTGAAACATAAATAACGAAAACCGAATATAAATTTTAAACTCGCACTTTTTGCTGACGTTTATTCACCGCAAAAGTGTGCAATTTGCATTTTTTAAACGTTTTAATAATACGAAAATTCACTACTATACCTGATATCTATCCAGCGCGATGGCCGTAATCGAAATCGTCGATACAAAGATACTCGTTGCTTGTAAAGGTCCCACAATTTTGCAAATAAACACGTTATTTCCTAGCGGAAAATATTTCGTGATGATCTCCATCAAAGTCAAAGGCATGGTCACAGTACATAAGAGCAGATCAGAAACAGCCAAATTTAAAATAAACATATTTCGAGGAGTACGCATTGCTGGTTTGCGAATCACTGAAACTATCTGAAATAAGAAAAAACTTGCAAAATGATGAAAAGTCTTGCTTTGATGTCTACGCACAAGTTTTTGCATTAAAGAAAAGTTTATTTTCTACATAATAAACGGACTTGTTTATCGAAAATTTTTCCAGGCTTCTTGTAGGGGTTTAAAGGAAAACATTGGTGTCGCTTGTTGACGTTATTTTTTGCTTTTAATTGAATGCAGTATGTGAGTGGTTGATAAATATTAGGTGCGTGATAATGAACTGATACATAATTTCAAGCATTATTTCCGTTTTTAGTAA
The DNA here is from genome assembly GCF_015345945.1 of Tribolium madens. Classification (NCBI taxonomy): domain Eukaryota; kingdom Metazoa; phylum Arthropoda; class Insecta; order Coleoptera; family Tenebrionidae; genus Tribolium; species Tribolium madens. The sequence goes on from NW_025400983.1 coordinate 188,296, forward strand.
GATGAGTAACAGTAAAAATAAAAACCAACCACGTAATGTATTTTCTTCGGCAATCCGTGGATATACACAGAAACTTTTATGGTCTTCCATATGTATACTTTGTAGTTGCTCTAATTAAAGCTATACACAGTCAAATTCCCATTCAAATTTTACAGTTCTACTCTTCAGCAATGAATTTATTAGCCCACGCGGAGCTACAATTTCTATTCACTTTGTCATAACACTAAATCCGGACTAATTCCACACGAAACTACCAATAAATGTTTCCAACTTACCTGATTTATCCGTTAACCTAATCTTTGATCGGTCCAAATTAACTTTCTACGACTCGACAAAGCTTTCAATGCGAAATATGACTAATAAAAAAGTCGGAAGTGAGTTTTCGTGTCATCACTAGTGCTGAAAATCTAATTCCGAAAATTTACCCCAAACCGGTAAAATGTTAAACAACTAACATAACCCGTTATCACGAGCTTTTTCCTTAGCTGCGACGCAAATAAAGATATTTTACAAAGGTGAAACGTGTTTTCGTCCGCTATTTACCAACTGAACTTAATTAAAAGCTTATTTTTCGTCTATAAACAAAGCATTGTTATCTTGAAACTTACCACTAAAGTGTTCCCTAACGCTCCTAAGACAATAAGCACACTATACATTGCTATGAGGGCGGTACAAGCTGGTTCATCAACGGCTCTATTCCTTACATATCTGTCATAGAGTTGAGGATCAACTTTTCGACTCTCGTTCAAAAGGGACGAGATATTGTGAGGTATTGTGTGATTCGGATCCATTGATTCAACACAACATGGCACAACTGAAAAAATGAATGAAATTTTTTACACGCAAGGGATTTAGGAAAATTTCATTAGGTTTAATTAGAATGAATGAGTTTTTTTCACGAACAATGTTTTTATCCAATTTTGTTTTCTAAATAAGTGACGATGAAGATGTGGAGTTTTTCCCAGTTGTTGTTTAGTCTCAGCTTCCAACCCCAAAGCTATTAATAGTCTCGCTACCAAAAATATTTACTCGATCCCAGCGACAATTAATCACAAACCGACCCTCAAATTACGAAGTTAACCAAAATCACATTTGACAAACCCAAGTTTCGTCGCAAAATCCCTCAATCCGTTTCCATAAATTAAATCGTTTCTTTTATCCCACAATATTTTTTGAAAAGCCGATAAGCATCTCGCGCGATAAAAGCACCAACTAAGAGAATAGCCGGCTTGAAATGTCCCTAAAATGATATCACTCGAGCGATTTATCACCCCTTAAAAGGTTATTATGGCAATATTCCGTTTCATTTTTTCCGCGACATTTGCCGTGAAAGCTTTTTTTCATTCGGACAATTAATACGTTTTGGAAACCGCCCTCTAACCCTGTTTACGACTGGGCGTGGACAATTTGTGACCTTAAAAAATGCGAAATTTATTCGTAATCGCGACAAGTCGGAAAAAACATGTGATATATATATATATGTCGTCGGAAGTTTTCAGAGGAGGTAAATAAACCGGAGTTTGAATCAGAAAGAAAAAAATTCACTAGTCTTTTAATTCCCACAACTGAAAAAGAGAGAAAATTGGGTGAAGTAATGTCCTCATTTCTCGTACCAAGCGAAATATACTCGAGTTCGTCTCTGGTAAATTCGTATAAATGATCACCTGTATTTTCTTGTTATTCACCAAGAAAACAAATATGAGACGGGGTCTAGGATAACGTTTAAGTTAATTGAATAAATAATAAGGTTAAATTGAAAACATGTTTTCAAAACAGAAACGTTTATTTCCTTATTTGCTTCTAGTATTTGTATATATTATGCAACTGAGAACATAAATGCTTCACATTTTATTTGTTGAATTTTTTAATCTAAATCTGAGAGACGATCCAAAGAATTACTCTTCAAACTGAAATATTTCTTTGTGGTGGTTCTCCTCCAACGATTTTATTGAAATTCCAGATTTTAATCGTTCTTATGAAACTAAATCACTCAAGCTGAACAAAGAATTAGCTCGTTTAATTTTCCTGAAAATAAATAATTCATTCTAGTCCGTGATTATGCAAAAACTTGTGTCCACCCTTTTTCTGTAGCCGACACAAACTATCTGAAAATTGTTTAACGTCAAAGCCCATCATCATCTTCAGGTAAAAAGGATTATCGATGAAAGCTTTTATTATTATAGACTTATTAATGGAAGTTCGATGTTAAACAGTTTCAAGTGTATCGTTTCCCCTAAATTTACTGCTTGTATGATTTTCGACGGAAAAAGCCCGATTTTTATCAGCCAACTGTCATGTTGATAATTAAAATCGCTAAATGGACGCGAATGCAACCCGGAAATTGACAAATGTCGGACTGGCAGCACTTTAATTCGATTTTTCAAAAGGGTAAAAGTGGCTGCAGTGACACTTTAATTATGTTAAGCACAAAGGAACATGAAGAACTTGGATTAGGAGCAAGTTTAAGTCGAGTAAGTGACAAAAGCTTTAGTGCACCGCCACTGATAATAAATTAGCAAAGAGGAATTAAGACCCCGACAAGAATTCTAATAAATTGAGTCGAGCCAAAATTTGAAATTTTGTTATTTTCAACGAGGAGAATGCCGCCTCTTTAATTATGTTGAGGGGTGCAGAAAAAAAAAGAAGTTGTTTTGGGACTTAGGTGACAAAAAGTTTATTGCACCTCCTGGAATAATAAATTATCAACGAGGCCAAAACGAGCTTAATTTCCATAAAAGTCGCCCTAAACCGACAAAAACTCTCCCCGATCTATGTCATAATAAAAAATTCAAGAAACATTAAGCACATCTGAATAACCGAATGTTGTTGATCGTTATGCTCCACGAGACGAAAAGCTGCAAATCCACGAAAATCTAATCAAAATGTAAATCTACAGGATGTATCATCTAAAGAGGTCCAATTATGTAAATCTGAAAGACAACCGTTACGGGACCTAATCGTTCTATTTCTCAAATGGCTTTGCATTCATTTTCACGAATTCATAAATCCCCACCTGAAAAGAACTAATTTTAGATATAGAAGTTTGCCTCTTCTCTCATTAGTGCTCGTAAAATGACCACATTATTAATAATTCGCAAAATCGGATTATTTATCCAATTAACGATATTTATTTTTCTGATCGGGAACCGTTCCAATAAATACACCATTGCCAAAATATTACGGAAAAAAAACACAAAACAAAAGAAAATTCCTCGAAGCGCTTGTTTGTTTGACGCGTTTAAATAACTGTTCTGGTGGAAATAATTACAAAATTACGTAACATGAAGTTTGCTACTGACGTATTACTTACAAATCAAGATACATTCAAAAGTTTCGCTTCAGTTACACTTAATTTATGCCACGAGATGAAAGTTCATTTTTCCGGATCGATCCGGGATTTAATACATTTTTGGCCGGATTTCAAGCGAGAGATATCGGGATTTAATGTTTATGGTGGTGATTAGGGAGAACGAGAGAAAAATGGATATTGCGACTTCCGTCAGATGATACCCAACGATTAACTACTTTTTTAGGTTGCATTAGAAATAGACTTTAAACTGTTTTTACTTTTGCAACTCATTTCACATCTCAAAGATTAAAAAGTATATGTAAATGGGTTTGTGTTTCAACCCCTCTTACTTTTATCTCCATAACTCTTTTAAAAAGGATAATTACAAAGACAGAAAGCTTTGGGTAAACATCATGTATACATTATTTGCGTTAACTTTTATTTAGTTTAATTACTTTTTTGTAATTCTCTTGTTTCAATAAAAAATTAACCTTTGATATTAATTTTTTAATTTCTTCATGAAACGTTAAATTTGGAGAAAGCAATTTTCTAGGGTAAATACTTGCGTATTGCTTTTTTGTTTCTGTTTTGTGTTCTTTCGCAGTTAGATTATAATTTTACAACTCGTTTAACTCCAAGAAAAACACAAATCCTTCAAAAAATTATTTTTGTTTTAAATATAAAACAAATATGTATATCGACAAAGTTTGAATTGTTGGAGTTGATGTTTTCTCATATTTTCATTTCCTTCAACTCCTTTCAAAGAAGTAATTACAAACTTTGTAGGTACAGAAAGCATTGCTCTTTTTCATAATGTTGAATTACTTTTTTACTTTGTACTTGTTTTAATGAAAACGCAACATTCACGTTCAAAGAAATAATAAGAGGTGACTTTGTTATGTAGAAATAAACTTCACCAACAAAAATTGTAAACCAATGATCTTTCATACTAGTTCTTCAAAATCTAATAAACTATATTACCAAGAAGGTAAATATTTTGACAATTCTTTTTTTGACGAGACTTTTTAAAATTTTTACAAACTATTAAAATCACTTTGTGTAAAATAAAAAAAAATTATTACAAACTTTACCTTTAGCCCATTTTTTTAACTTAAAAATATTGAAATTGTGTTTAATTTCTTTCTAAAATTTTGCATAAGCCTTTCATTTTTATTCAAATTAATTACTCTGTAAAACTCCACCCCCACAAATACCAATTAGCAATTTGCTAAACTTGTAAAAAAAATCCCCATTCTGTATTTTTTCCATACGTACCGGTAAATAATTCACCTTCACCACCTCTCCACACACTCGTTGAAAACTTTGTAAAGTTTTGGCGCGTCTAAAATCTACGTGACGCCGCCACAAACACTGCGCCTTCTTCAGCGGGCTGTAGCTTTATAAGAGGCGGCGGCGGCGCATCCGCCCCCCTCCTGCACATGATACACTAATAAATAGCAAGTTTTATTGACATTTTTTCGTGTGTGTGTGATTTATTATGCCTGCTGGAGTTAGGTGTTGCTATTAAGCGATTGTTTGCTTTGTAGTCTGTGATAATTGATCGTGTCACAATTCGATGAGATATTTACCCAAATAAAAACTCATCAATCATCTTCGAGTGGACGAAATGGAGGCGGAGGCGGATGTCCTTACCTGATGGAATTTTTAACAATTTTCCAAGAGGAAATTTGTGGAAATTGGAGCGAAAGTCGGGAGATCGAAGGTGCGACATATGAAGCTCCCAGAAAATTTCATTTTGCAAAGTGAAGACAGAAAAACGGGTTTTGCAAAGTTTTCTTTTGTACATAAATAAATAATATCTTCGTAATAATGAAATCAGAGATTTGGATTTATCCAAAAAAATCAATTTCCACTTTCAGCTACCGATAACTTTGATTAGATAGTTTATACCGGATTTCAGTGTTATCAAATCGCATTTGTTGTCATTGATAAAACTTATGGAAGCCGAATCAGGGGCTACTTACCTAATCTTGAAGCGTGTCCTTTTCAATTATATGTTTCAAGACCTTCTCGGACTGAAACTTAATTATATGGAAGGTTTCAGCATACAGAATTGTTACAATTTTGTAATTAAATCAAAAACAAAATTTAATATTGGAAAGGATTGCAAAACCTTCGGACACTTTATCGATTGTTTATTTATGTTCAAAGGCATAGAAGAATGTATTTGAATTTTATAAATATCTCAATTCGTTTTTTTCTCAGTTCAATAAACAGACAGAATTTAATTAGAAAATAATTTCTCATCTCTAGTAACGTCCCAACTAATTTTCAATGTAATTGCAAGTGAAGGTAGAGCTTTATCTCAAAACTTTATCTACTACTCAAAAGACACTTATCATAAACTAAGAACTAAGATCGTCCCATATAACATTACGAGTAATTCAAACTGAAGAGATATAATTAACAGTTGCGAAATTACTTTGTTGAATAAATAAGCTTGTTTTCATTACATTCGCAATTAAATTTTTCAGGTAAATATGAACGAATTAAATAATTAATTTCTCGTGGCTTGAAGCGTCAACTTTAATTTTCTTCAAACGAAACCTTATTTTTTAATGCATTTCATAAAAATCCAAAAACTAAATTCATCCTCCCTCTAGAGCTCGTAAATCTCGACCCGAATATCCAAATCGAATGTATCAAGAGTGGAATTCTTCGCAGGGTTAGCTTAAGCCGGAATTTGGATTATGCTTTGAGCAGAATTCGAATTTTTATAATTTTCAAAGATTGGAAAACTAAATTAAACACCGTGTTAACTATATAATGAAAAACGACTTGTTTTCACGTCCTCTGAAATATTATTTACAATTTTTCATGAAAACAGATACTTATAAAGCTGGTAAACATCAATATTTCGACGTCGTAACTGCTATATTATTCCTGCAAGTTGAAGATAAAATTTCCATTAAAAAGAGGCTTGTCGGCGATCATCTCGTTTTAATTAGATGTTCCAAAAGGAGATTCCCATTTGTTCCTGAAACCTAAAATTAACATATGCAACCAGCGATACGCTAGAAAAACACCAGTCATCTAACCTACATATTGTAAAGATTTATTATTTTATATTCAGATAAGTTTACAATAAATTAAGTTAAACAATAAATAAGTGTTAGTATTATTCAGTCTTGTACTGTTTTTTATAAATAAATAAAAAGTTATGTCCGATTTGTCCATCCAATTATAATTTTTTTGTTACGGTAAAATTTCAATCTTCAACTTTTTCTTTTTGAGTGGTCCGTCTTTGGGATTAATAAATTACAGGACTAGTCATTGAAAAAAGTGGCAACCGTTAGTTCGCCTCCCATTTTTCATAATCCATTATAGAAATGAATACCTCTTCTTGTCCCAGAAATGTTTGTCGTCGCTCCCATATGACGAAATCGCGTACCCATCGTCATCGTGCTCATGGTCGTGGGTGTAATGGTCCTCATGGACGTTGTATGGTACCACATGGAACTGTTGTGCTTTACAATGGGCTTTAATCGATGCCACAACTGCCGGCAAGACGAAAGCCGCTACCAGAAGCATTTTCTTGATGAAGATAATCCCGGCCAAAGCCAAAGTTACCAAAATCTTGACTTTGAAAAGTTTGATCAAGATCAAGATAGGAAGGATGATTTGTTTCTTTTCTTTCTTCTTTCTACCGGATCCTGCAAATTGATAACTAGTCTAGATAACACCGTTATGTTTTTTTGGATTGAAATGTGGGTTAGCAAAGTGTAGAATTTAGAATTTTTGTTGCGTAATGAAGCGATCGGAGGATGTTTCAGGCCAAATTTTGAATGTGGAACAAATTTGTTTTGATGATTTTGAATAATAAACAGTGATGAAGCCTTATTATGTCTTTGGCTGTCTTCAAACTAAATTAATTAAATTGTCGACGAAACGTGCCGGGCTTCAAACGGTTTATTTATTTCTTTTAGGCTGCTTCTAAGATCTGTAATTACCTGCACAAAGACGTAATTGATTTGGTTTTAATTAAAATACTGACGTAGGAAAAATGACGGCTCCTTTAACTTGTTTTATTATAATGTAATCATTTCGGGTTATAAATAATAAAAATTAGGATAATAACTTGTCAAACAAATTACAGGTTTTTTAGTACACCGGTTTTTACATTCGAAAAAAAACTAGAAAACTGATAAAACCGTTAGAAAAAAATATTTCAGAATACTAGAACAACTGATGAACCCAAATTATATAAAATCTAAATTAAAAAAAAAAACTAATTCGTAAAGTAGTTATTTTAAGGGTCATTAAACTAAACAACAAAAAAAGTATAAACAAAAATTAAATCTTAATTGTTATTGTTCAACTTTTTTTAGTTTTGCAATTCTTGCCCAAAATTATGTTAACGAGTTCCCATCAGATAAATAAATTACCGGAAATATTGTTGTAATTTCGTGTCGATTCAATTTCTTTGACAGGTTTGAGATGCACTGTCGACCGGAATAATTCAACTCCTCCACACTTATCTCAAATAAAACAAAATGAAATAATTGCCTTGTATGTCTCATAAATATTCCGGAAATTCGAGCGAAAGCGGAAAATTACCCTCTCATACTCCAATTATCATATGCGTAAATTCCGTAATTAACATCTAGGCCAAGATTTACCACAAAATTAATCATTTTTTCTGTTTTCCAACGGTACAATTCGATAATTCACGTTCACCTCCTTTCGCACACTATCAAAGGTCATACTCACCGACTGTATCAACATCAACCACTTGCGATCCTTCAGGCAAATCCACCGCCAACCCTTGCTCTCGTACAAACTTCGCCACTCTTCGTTTCAAATACTTGAACAATTTCACCCCTTCGGTGTCGGTCTCCAGGTATCTCCCAGCATGGATAGCACTAACATTAGCACCAGGTATCGAAATAAGTTTCACTTCGCGTGTTAAACTCCACTCGTGAGGACGGTAGTCGTCGATGTATTTCACAAATTGGTATTTGGCACAGGAGGAAGATTTCGGGTTGGAGTAACACTGGCCTTGGACCTCGTCGACGTAGTCGTCACAAGACGCACCGCCGATGAGGAGGAGTAGAAGGAAAGGGAACCAATGCATGGTCAAGGCTAAATGGCGGAATTCACGACATGTAACTGCTTATATGAAGGATAATTGGAACGAAGAACTGGAGGGACTGAAGCTGCAAAACACGCCTCCAAGGAGTAGATTATAAAGTTTATATGATTATAATAAACAAGCTTGCTCAAATTATCAAATTACAAATACATAAAATTTAAGAAATGTATTTTGCAAGTATACAGTATGTTCCCGGATTAAGTTTACAAGAGGACAAAAAATTACCTTTGATTTTTAGCTTGACTTGACTTTTAAGGTTCTTTATCTACAGCTTTCAAAAATTAAGATTCTTTTAAATGCCAGAATTTTTTAATAAACTGTGAATTTTGCCAATTTCTATCAAGTTATTTCTTTATAATCAAAATTCTGAACTTAATAATACATTTTATAATAGCCACTCAAAAAGAACAAATTTTTACCGTTGATTTTACGCCAAAAAGCAAAGGAAATACTTTTTTTTTCTATAGCAGATGTTAAACTATTTCTTTAAAAACTCTTTTGAGTAGATAAAGTAACACTTTAACAGCAAGGGTTGTTTTTGCTTTATCTGAAACGAGCAATTCTGTAATCAAAACTTCATTATTCTGATGACTCAGTGGAAAGAAAAGTTAATTTTTTTCTTACTTTTGGACTTGTAATGATAATCTTTCTTTTCTTTTCAAGTTCCACTACATTGGCGATTTTATTTTTTTGACAACGATGTCACTTTGACAATTAATTAATTAATTGAATAATGATTGTTTTTATTAAAAATGACTGTTTTTTTAGAAACTGTTTTTTTGACTTGCCATTTATTAAAATTATGTTTTTTTACAAACATTTTTGTTATTTAACTGTCAAAACGACATCGTTGTCAAAAAAATAAAACGCTAATGTGGGATTTAAAACGCAGAGAAAAAATTACACTAGTTTACACGATTTTTATACCTTAAATTTCTTATAGATTTTGAGGCACTGAGTTAAAAAAAACTATTTAAAAAAGTCCACCACGTTACGTTTAAGAAATAGGTAATTAACAAAAATACAAAAACCGCCAAAAAACATATTAAAAGTGAGTTATTTTACTTGGTTTTATTATACTTTTTGGATCAGTTTTCTTTATAATAATCCAACAGTAATCTACTAACATATTTTCATCCCAAAAACCTTCGTGCCGATTTTTGAAAACCCTTCAGAACTTGATGAAAACGCTCGTCTTGTTTGTCACTCATGCTCCCTAAATTTTTAGAAAAAGAAGTCGAAATGCGAGTGAAATATTTTTAAGACGTATTTAGACCCATATAGTAAAAATTATGCAACAATTTGAATTTAAATAAATTTTAAATCGGAGGCATTTGTGCAGAAAGCAGGAAAATTATCGTCTATAACAAAAAAAGTGTGACGTGATAGAAAAACTTAACAATTATTTTTGTTTAATTAAAGGTAAGTTAACATAAAAATAATAATTCGATTAAAAGTCGTATTGTTTGTAAACTATAGTGTTATTAGTTATTACAAGCTCAAAACCAAGAGAAAAATTAAATTTTCTTTCCACTGATTGAAAATAATAAACTTTTAAAATTACAGACTTACTGGTTTCAGGTGAAGCAAAAAAGGTTTTTCTTTTGCAGTGTTAGCGTAAAATAAAAAATATTAGTTATTATTATTAGTATGGCATTAAATTTACCACTTTGGGTATTTTGCTTTGTTTAGAAGTAATAAAAATAAATATAAAAAACGGAAGAAACTAGCTATTTGTTAATAAAATTAAAAGTAAATCACAAAAGTTTTGTTGAGGTAATGAAATACATGGGCATGCATTTTTTCTCTAAAATTTGCTTATTGTCATTTTGCAAATTATTGTAATCACCATTTAATCTAATTTAAATCTATACTCTGAAGAAATTTTCAGAAAAAGACCGTTTTGAATAAATAAAAAATACAACTAAACACAAAAATGATATAACAAAGTCTTTAACTTTAACTGTTACAATAACTTTGAAAAGTGTATTATTTATTAAAACACTCAAATTAAAACAAAAACTCTAATCATTTTCTTAAATGTTGTTAGAATTAATTTTAATTAATTACTGGACACTTTCACGGGTTTAAATATAGATTAATTGTAGGAAATAAGTCCATACCGCTGAGCTTTCGCCGGATTTCAAATCAATTTTGTTGTTTTTCGCCTCTTTATGACCACATTATTTAACCAAAGAGAATCAATAAGTCTAAAATGCAATTGTTGTTATTGTCCTACTGTACGACATTTGCACTATCATCAGACACATTAGACGCCCTAGTTTCATGCAATTTGATAAGTCGTAGTAATTTTTTGTGGTCGATTAAATATTCTCACGAGAAGAGATACAATTTCATGTCATACGACACATTAAATATTTTTCTGGAACGCAAAAAATCACTTTTGATTAACTAGAAATGGTAATTACGAACGCCGCCGACTCGTCTAGCTTTTCACAAATTATTAGGCGACAGGGCTGTGATTTGTGCCAATTCTTGTAGTTGTGGTCGATATAGTTTCGGTTCACTTAGTTAGAGATTTTTCTAATCGATTATTAGTGACCGCACAGGCCGCAGGTTCAATTACTAGTTTGGAAGAAGTAGAAAAAAATGTTTCATGTCCCACTTTAGAAAGAAAAATAAATTTTATATAAATTCAAAGAAAAACAATCAATGTTCTACTTTACTGTAATAAAATTTGTCGTAGGCTGATTAATTATTTTTGTTCTTTGCTTTTAATGACTTGCGAGCTATTTAGGTCAAGCAAAACCGATTGATTTTGAAAGAATTTATTTCGATTCTATCTTCATCAGGTGGGACATTCTGCTAATAAAATAACCGACACGCAACCTTTTAATCGATACAAATCTTTTTGTGTATTGTATAAAATTTCTGATATTTGAAGATAAAGTCATAAATTTCGTTCTAGTATCGGTGAACGCAGATATTTCACCGGAACGACATTTTGGGAGCACACTATCGCTCGATATATGGCCAAATGGGACAAAAGCAATCTATAATTACTAAGACGGGATGTGAAATTTACTGAAACTTAATTAGAAGCGAAGTATCTTTAAATTATCTCGAAAACAAGTAAACGTTTCACATCGCCCTAAAAAACAACACACAAGATGTGAGATAAAAATCTCCATATTTTACAATACTGTTAGGTACAAGATTTTTACTTCCTGGAGCCAAACAAATTTACATTTCATAAACTTAAATAGAACAAAAACTGTTTAATTCAAATTTAGCGCCTTGGCTGGTGCTGTCATTCGTCGCATGTTGGTCAACCTGTTGAAATGACAGCTAAAATGGAGGTGTGTTGATATTGGTATAATTTGATCTCGTCTTTTGCATTTTCTTTTTCTTATAATAACTAATTAAGTCACGATGAGTAATCACCACAATAACGGCTCAAGAGCTGGCGAGACGGAACAAATGGCGCCGTCTCAGTGTCTAAAAGTTTTCATCCAAAGAGATTATAGTGAAGGAACTGTTGTGAAATTCCAGACTAGATTTCCACAGGAATTAGATGGCAGAGTAAGATCGGTTTTAATTATAGTGAAAGCATTCGCAAATTTCGGTTTATTTCAGTTGGAAAGGCAGGCTTTTGAAGCCACCATCAATAGACTGAATGGCTATTTCGCAGAGGCTGAAAGCGCCACTTGCTCCACCTACTGTGAGGGCTGTCTAGCATGTCTCACTGCCTATTTAATTTATATTTGTAAGGAAACTCATTATGAAAAGGTTAGTATACGAAAAAAATCCAAACAATGAGCGTTACTCATTTGTTTCTGGTGCTATTGATTCCGTTATGTTGGTATGACACAATTTTTTTGACGTTATTATGTATACAGAGTGTTTAATTTGTGATGTTGGAATCTCAAGGGCAAGTAAGTTTGTTATTTTATTTATATAGTATCTGAAATAACCCAAATTTGTGTTTACGAATGATATGAATGACCTTAGAAAGATCCACAGCTTACCTTGTTTTTTTTTATCAAAAAATCTAATCAAATATTATTAATATTTAATATTATTAATAAATTATTAATTATTAT
>NW_025400983.1:200841-374066 GCF_015345945.1 Tribolium madens
ATTATTAATTATATCTCATTAATGCTGCTACAATTTTTGCTGAAAAACATTGTGTCTTTTTTACTGAAAGATTCTCACACACGTTACGTTCAGCTCGTTAATTTCAACGAAATCGAACGTTTCCTTTGCAAGTTTTTGTTCTCATCAATCAAGTAAATGTGTCATTTCTTCGCCGGAAGTGGTAATTTAGGTAAAATTTGTGATTTTTGTTGCAGTGTCTGAAAAAAGTGTCAAAGTTTGTAGCGGAACAAAACCAGACTGTATACGAACCACGCGGTCTAAAGTTGACCGATCCCAGTATGAGAGGACTGAGAGTGATAGAAATAAGTTGTTTAGATAGGCCACCAAACGCATGACTTACATTGTCGCACTCCACTCAGGAGTTTTTTATGTAAGAGAAAAACCTAAATAAACTTTGTCTACAATCCTATATCTAACTCTAGACTGGTACCACGTTTTAAGTTGGACAAGGTGATAATTTCTTTAGCCAATTTTTAAGCAATATCGCACGGAATTGATCCGTCTTCCATTTAGTTTCTTTCGGATCAAAATTGCGCAACTTTTTTTGGTCCAACTGGTGTGTGTAACAATGGGAAGAATAAATGTGTATTCATGTTTTCCAAATTTACTTTAGATCTGTTTTTATTTTCTATATACATTTTATTTGCTGTTTGTTAGATACAAATATAATTACAAAATGTCTTTTTTGGATTCAAGCATCACCATTCTGCTCTTCTTCTCTTTTTTGTTTGTAAAAAAATCCATCCTTGATGTAACATATGAGCATTTTCTTTTTCTCTAGAATATCAATGACAATGTGTAAGAAAACACTAATTAATTACACTTTATGGGGGTATGTCACAATATGCAACATAACTTGTGTTTATTACGTTTCAATTTGTGTCCCAAGGGAGGCAATTGTTGACATGCTGGAGCGGTATGGAGGGTTTGAACTGTTAGTTCTATATCTTTGGTCTCTTCTGTATCTACAACAAAACACACATTTTTTTGTGGGTGGTGCTATAATTTTTATCACATTGTGTTAACTAATATTATTTTTATACTTGTAAAAATGGTTTTTATTATTGTGTACGTTATTATTTATTACTTAACAGTTTTTTTTTTTTGAAATTCTAATAAATATTTTGTCTATGAATCGTGTTTTATTTCCCTCACCAGCGAACGCTTCGACCGGTTTATCAATCGTGTCGTGATCGATCCACGTAAGGCCCATTTCGACTTTTTCGGCCAAATCTTGCCAATGTTTGCGATTCTCCAAAGTCCCTTGATACAAGGGTTTGACCCAAGGAAACGTTTCCGATAAAACTCGGTAAAGCGGTAAACAAATGACGTCGATAAATCCCACTTGCATCTGAGGCAATTCGTCTTTTCTTTCACGATCCATCATCGCCTGAAAGAAGAACTGAAAATGAAATCACAAAAAAGTCAACGTACGATTGGTTGTTCTTTCAGTTGCATTTTTTCCATATCGCCTTGATCGAAAAACTCATCGGCGACTAGTTTCGCCACTCGATGTTGCACTTCCCAAGGTTTTGCAATCGCACTCACATCACAAGCAGTCATCATCATCCCGGAAAGTACTAAAATCAGGAGCTTTGATCGTTAAAACAGTCTTTAATTAAGTGAAGCACTTAAAGTACTAATTACACGAACTTACAGTCCTTTTTATCGTCGCTTTGCCAATCGAATTCCCCGTTTTCGATCAACTCCAGAAATTTGTTCCTCTTCTTGAAATACATAGCGAGATCAGTTGATAAAATCGCAGTTTCCACGAGTTTCATCACCCTTCGGTAATCCTCCGTCGATAAAGCCTGAAATAAGTCTAAATTATCACACCTGAAACGGTAACTAACGCTTCTGAAATTCCGTTCCTGAAATCTGAAACTAAACCCACCTACTTGGAATATATTATTGCTGTCGGTATTGAGAATCATGACACATTGGTCGAAATGGTGGTGCTCCATGGTACTAGTCGAGTACAAAATCGCTAGTGGAGATTCGGTTTTGGTCTGGAAAGCGTTATTGGTACCCCGATGGTCCAAATCGTGGCACAAACAAGCCACCAAAAGTCCCAACATTTCCAAATCGCTCATAAATCGCTCCATTTTTCCCGTTTTGAACATAGCGAACATGGTTTGGGCCACGTTTAGGGCATGTCGCCAATTGTGGTATTTCACCGGACGATAATTCTTTTTTACGCTAAGAATCCAACGACACAAAACCTGCAAAACAATGATTCAGTGAAACGATCGATAGGGAAACTCCGTCAGAAATAATCATTTCAAGATTGATGCAGTTTCCACAATTTCCATTTAAAATGAAATCTTAAATCAATAGTGATTCAGACGGAGCACTTTGAAACTAGTTTCGAGACGATTTAATTACTTTGGAACTGAATTTCTGAAATTACCAATTAATGCGGGCCACATGGAGGGGTTTTTCAGAGGTCTCGAGAGGCTCCCAGAGAAAAAAAAATAGATTTTACGAGTACTTTGTTAGGAAATAAAATAATAACATCGGTTAGCATTGTTATAGATTTTATTTTATTAAAGAAAAAAAGTAAAATGTTGAAAAACATTCTTTTATTTGAAAAAAAAAATGTTAAAGTGAAATAATTACAAAAAAATTCAGGGTTTTAAAACGAATTAAAACTACCTAGAAGGTACAGTCGAACAAAGTGAAAATGACGTCTCAATTAACCAGCCCCTGCTGTGGATGTCGACCCTTCTAACCGCAAAAACGCAATATTATTTTAATTTTTTTAGTTCTGCTACAAAATTTATTTTTTGATAATTGTAATACTTTTAAATTAAATGAAAATGTTTAATTTCTTAAATAAACAATTTAACAAAAATCGTTTCTTAAAGAAAATTATGCATTAACACGATGAAATTGACAAAAAACGAATTATTATTAATGTAATACATTTTTTGATAAACTATTTTCTAAGTAACATAATTTTTGTACTAAATAGACTTTCTTTATTTTAAGCTTGATTTTATGTAAAACAATAAAACAGCGCGATCAAAAAGTCTTTCTATCAAGTAGGCGTCCTAGTTGAGGACGTATGTTGCACTGCACGGCGGTTCGTATGTTATCTAGATGTCAAAAACTATTTTATAAAAATTAAAACATTGAGCTAACTAAATTAAATTATTCTATGAAACGTCTCAAAACAAACTAAAATAAGATTTTGTTGGTGTTTATTCATAAAAATCGTTCACCACGGTTTCCTGTCATAATTTACATAAAAAATATTTTGACATTTCTCATTTGTCATTGTGACATTTTATTTTCCACAGACATACGTTTTAAATTTATACGCTTGCTTGATAGACAGACTTTTTGATCGCACTGTATTTTAAGTGATTTATAAAAATTAATAACATCAATTTTTATTTTCTGAAATTTAAAATTTTCTTCAAGAAATGGTTTGTTAAATTTTTTATCACAAAAAATACATTTTTAATTAACTTGACATCTGGTAATGCAAAATAAATAGCAACTTAATTCGACTTATTAAATTTTAATTTCGTTTTCTGTAAACTGGCTCCTAAAGAAATTTATCTTGAAATTAGGTGTAGTTTACAATCCGATAATTTACGGTTAGAAGAATCGACATCCACAGCAGGGGCTGGTTTATTGAGGCGTCATTTTCACTTTGTTCGACTGTACTATAGTTTTTTTTTTTAAGAATAAAAAAATTTGGATTTTTTGGTCAGAATTGGATATAGTGCTTATGCTTCTAGCCGTTATATGGATCCATTTTAAAGTTGTTTTTTTTTTAATTTTTGTCGAAGTTTTGGTCGATTTTTAGCACCCGGAGCGGTCTATTGTCAATAACTCCGGACTTATTGGTAATAACCTCTATTGTTTGGTATCGTTGGAAATAAAATCTTTTTTTTGTTTTTTTTTTTAAATTTAAAGTTGTTTGGTCAGTTATTAATAAAAAATCTTGGTTGGACAGCTTGTACATGAAAATTATGAAAATTGCTGTGAAATTCAGGGTAATTTTTTTAGCATTGGTTTATCGGTAAACCCCATGTTGGCTTATTCAAGCGTTTATTATCCGGTTGAGAGCACAATGGGACAACAACCGCTTCGCCATTAACAATGGCCATCCCCATTAGACAGCCTTTCAATATCCAATTATCCAAATAATCATCAAGTTTAGCGTTTCGCCGCGAGTTTATCCTCAAAATTAATAGTCGAGTCCGGAAAAACTATTAATTTTTTTTTAAGTGAAAAAAGTTTGCATTAACGAGTAGCTCGTCACTTCCTCATTTCCGGCTTGCTTGCTAAGAAACGTTTTTAATTCTCGCATTCCGTTTCAACGTTGAAATTTAATTTCCTGTTGTGACAAGTGCCACAACGTTGGAAAATTAAACAAAACCCTTTCAGTAGTCGCCGCAACTATCACAATATTGATATGATTCGCTTTCAAAGGCAATATTGTTCCAAAGACGAGTAAAGTGTGTTTGTTGTTTCATTTCAAACAATTGATTGTGGTGGCTGAACAATCCACTTACCTCATAGGGAATGTGAAATTGTTGCACCAAGTTGCATTCTAAAAACATCCGTATTGTGGCTTTGCAAGTATCATCGTCTGAAAGTTCGAAATCGATGAACGTGAAGCTATACAAGTTGTAAGTTTCAGCCGAAGGGATATCCTCTTTGATCAGTTTTTCAGTAGCGTCGTTACTCGCTGTCGCATGATAAGAAAGACATTCTAAAGCGACTTTTTGCTTCGCCATCAACTTGCAAGCGTTTTCGTACATCTGGGTATTATGAATACCCAAACCGCAAAAAATCGCAAATGCTTCGAATAAAGACACGTCGCAATCGGTGAACGGAGCCCCATTTTCCTTATTTATCAGTTGGGCAACACCTGAAAAAATCAAAAAAGCCGATTTGGGCAATAAATCTTTCATTGTTTCGTTCCTCGGGGATAAATTATTAAAGCAGTTTTTATGGATTCGACGCTATCAAAATTTTATTGACAATAATCCCCGGTTTAGTAGAGACAGCAAAAGCGATTTTTTTACCTATGAGGTTTCTTTGGCCGTTGAGTATAGGCATACAGAGGATGGTTCTGGCCGATTCAGCATCGCCTTCACTGTGTTGTTCACTAAGCCATGTTTTAACATCTCCAATATTGAGGATTTGACCGGTCGAAGCGGCAAAACTTGCAATTTGGGCCAAAGTCGAGCATTGTAAATCGAATGAAGAAGGTCTAGATACCAAAGTGTTACTCCCTCCATCTCTCAATTCGAAAATTGTGGTGAAAGAACAAGGAGTTTTTAAACCACTCACTCTCATGTCTTCGGCTGTCACAGATCCACTTTCGACACGGTTTAGAGGAGCATGACGTCGAATTATTCTCCCCGGACGTTCTAAAATCCGTTCCAAATGATTCTGCAAAAATCCAGTGTTGAAGAATTGACCTAGAAATGATTTTCCGACTATTTACCGCTTCTCCACAATCCAGATCCATTAAGTACACTGCGCATCTCTCGCACTTTAATAAATCTTGTGCTTCTCTCATTATTTTCGTCACCAGACATTCTAAATTGTTCTGTTCTTCAAATATGCTACGTGCTAGATTTAACAAAATCTGTAAAAAAAATTACAGATTTCTGCTGAAATAAACCTGAATTTCACTCACCTGATTCCTCTTGTATTCCAGCACCGAAACTTCAAACAGCTGGGCGTTTTGTATTCCAATTCCACAGAAAGTCAAATATCTTCTGAAAACTTCCACATCGTGTGGAGTAAATTCCTGACTGTCATTGGTCTTGTTAATAATTTGCGCGACTCCAATAACTTCGCCTTCGTAATTGCAAATAGGCATGCAGAGTATTGAGTTGGTCTTGTAGCCCGTTTTGAGGTCTATGTCGCTGCTGAAACGCGGATCCTGAAAATTCGCGTGACTTTTGTTGATCTAGTGGCTTATTTCAAGAGTCTCAAGGGAAATCGAAGGATAATGGACGGGACGGACGAAGAAATCGATTTATTGTTTTTTTTTCAGCTGCGGTGGAGCAAATCGACGACTTTAACATACAAATTATTTCATTAATCGATCGCTGAAACCGCACTTTTGCATACAATAAGGAGTGCAATGAACGAATAAGAAGTATTTCGGAAAACACACCTGACAAGTTTTTAATCTCTTATATTTGCGCACAAACTCGGGAGTTACGATCGTATTTATTTTTAGACTGTTTCTCTGAAAGAAAATTCAAGAAATTGGATTTTTTAAATGGGTCAAAACTTCGATCTTCGCAAGTAAATCTAGTTTTCCAACGAGGCGCTTTAACCGAGATTTAGTTTTCTATTACCCCCACTTTATAATCAAGTCTCTTCCTCCTAATTAGACTCTCAGTTTTAGAAGATTGCTTGTATCAAAATGAGCTTTTAAAATCCGGAATTATCAGGGAAGCTTGTCAATAGTCGATACTTCCGACTGTCGTGTTAATTTCCTTTCCGCTAATAAGCGAAAGCGTTTTAAACACAGAGGCATATTCTATTTATTTATTCAGTTTTAAAATCGATAAAACCAAACTTTTGTAGATTCCAACTTTCATTTTGTTAGAATTTTGCCCCCAACTAGGTGACCCATTTTTTCTCGTTGACGTACTAAGGTATGTAGATACGTCGGTGATGTTGTTTATTTTACGAAACAATCGCATCAAAATTGTTTGTGTTTAGTTTTCATATAAAATATTATAATCATGTTAAATCATGACTAATTTTAGAGGAGTTGAAATTAGGGATTATTTCATTAAAAAGTGATTCGAATTTTACTACCCTTATCTCGTGTCAAATTTACCAGTCAGAGGTCGGGATCGAAGGGTTATTATGACACGACGCTGTCTAAAGAGATTTAAAACTACACTCTTTTGACAACATCGGTTAATTATAAATGATTAAATAATTTTTTTTTTGGTTTTTCCTTGGACCTGGTAGAATTGACTTACATTATAGGCATCTGTGATGTTGATGAGTATTTTATTCTTGGCGACGGTGCCTGCAATGCCCACCCCGAAAGGAATCCTAATTTCCTCCGCTTTGGCCATTTTGACGGCCTCCTCCAGCGAGGTATCATGTCTAACATCAAACAGCTTCGCTACTAGATACCTCCCGTCTCCGGCTCCCCTAGCGAGAAACAAGGACCCCCTATCAGCCCTCGTCAACAAACTCACATTCCTCAATATCTTGTGACACAGCACGTCTATATCCAGCTCGTTGGCGACGTCCCGTATCAACTCCATGAACAATTCGTCCTCCTCCATGGCTTCGAGGTCCCGTCGGGGTCGCACAGCCGGCGGATGCACCAGCCATCGCTGGAAGAGATCTGGAGCGACGGAGACGCGTCTGGCATCTGCGGCGGCTTCCTGGACGCGGCGACGGAACTCGGCGGAGGCGTGCCGTTTGAGCCACTGCTCGACGATGGTGGCGTTGGATTCCAGCCATTGGCCCGCCGACACCAGGTCATCATCGGCGGCAGGTGGCGTCATCATCGTCCCGCATGTCCTTAAAGACACCGCGAGGATGGCGTCCAGGTCGTGGAGGTGTGAGAACTGCACTGGCTCATGCCGACTGGAAGCACTACACGCACATGCTTCAGGCCCGGACAGAGATGCGTCGAGGTATTGATCAAGGATGCGCAAAACGCGCTCACCTGACGCAGGATCAAACACGGAAGGACTACTCAAGACGATTTTCAAATCATTTTTGAGCGATTTTTCAAAATTAATGCAAACTCTGTGACTCTTTGTGCAAAGTAGTCATTAGCGTAGGAACTAAATTTGCAAATCGATTCTTTTGATTAATTATCAGAAATGTACCTAATAATCAGCTGTAGCCATTTTTTACCCTTAAAAATTCTACAGGGCTATTCAACAGTATTCTACAGGTAATCAACTGTACCAAATTTTGTACTTTTATGTAAAATGACTTCTGAAATATTAGACAAAATTCATTCATTTCAGGGAGTGTAGCGCCCTTACGTAGGTATTTTACAAAACATGTTCATAGGAAATTTTTATCTTAAAATTGAATATTCCATCACCTGTTTAAATTTGCAACAATAAAAATTTTAACTGTAAACGATTTTTCCATTTTGTTTTCCAAACTTATGGTTGTTTTTTTTATTTATTAAAGTTGAAAATCAATTCCGCCGCCTCTGTGACTGTCAGCATGCCTTTAAACTGTTTTTATCCACGTGATTAGCATGCTAAAAGCTGCTCACATTTATTTATTGCAATTTATCGGCACGCAAATGTCACGTTGCCCACGTTGGGCCTCATTTTCACTCAAAAAAGCCTCAAAAACGGTACAGAACTTGCGGAAATGCGTTTAGGAATGCACATCGTAGAGACGTAAAACCATGTTGGGTTTATCGGATGCCAAATGTGATTGTAATAAAATTTCGCATTAATTTTTGCATAATGAATTTGGTGTGGCCAAAAATGGCTCTAATGCGTTACCTCAAGCCTAAAATCCCTCGTTTAAATTTATTACAGAGAGTGAAGGCTGAACGTCGATTTACGGTTGATGAAACCCGAAAATAAACGCAATTTATCAACTTGGAACTTTATTTTGAAGAAAATACATTTTGAATGTGATTATCAGGGCCTTTGAACGGTGCAATTCGTGACAGTTCCGAACGTTTCCGAATAGATAAATTGACAAACGGCCGCGTTGTTTTCGTACGTAATTTCAGGCACTTTAAATTCGGGATTGATGGCGACTTTGAGCGTGTAAATCCCCGGTTCGAGTTCCGATATATCGACCCATTGACAATCCACAGTGTACTTGTAAATATCGCTACAATTGACCGAAATCCCCTGATCACCGTAATTCGCACAAGCATATCTCGGCTTGACTCCAGCCAAACATTGATTATCTTCGAGACAAAAAGACGCTTTATGACCTTCGGCCACTCTAAGGCCCTTCGCGTCGTAAATATCAAACGTCGCGAATACCTCCATGCTGTGGTAGTGCCTGAAACATATTAAATTTTACGACCTGTCATGCGAGAATGTTGTTATTGCAGCGAATAATAGCACTCATAAATGGATATTGTTATTTGTGTTCGAAATTAATGTTTATTCGGGATGACGTCAGCAAAATGCGCGACCGGTAATTAACCGGAAACGGCACTATTTGCATCAAAAAACTAATCCAATTTCCACGAATCAACAAAATCATTAAGTTGGCAACACTGAATACTACCTTCTCTCTTCACATATTGCCAACCTGTAGAGCCATTTTAAAGATCAAAGATATTGTAGGTAACAACAATAAATGTCAGTTGAGTAACTGTAGTTTCTACACATTCTTCAGTGTTGCCACAACAACACCGATATTACATACACTTTTTGAGTTGAAATAATTATAACTTACATGTGGCACATGTGCCATTCCCACAAGTGTTTTGGTATGGCAGGTCTGAAGTCGGCCGTTCCGGCGTTGAAAATCCTCGCCGTGAATCTGAGAAGTCGTCGCGTTTCCAGATGCCAGGAGTTGACTTCCTTCTGGATTTGGTAGGCTGTGGAGGCGAGACAGTTCTCCTCCATGGCACACTGGAGGAAGAACAGTTGTCGGTCCTCCAAGTGGGCTGTTCGCATCAAATCGATGTGATCGATGACCAAATCGGACATTACAGAGACACACGAGACGGCTGCAACGTCTCCACTTTGGCATTTTCCCCTCGAGGACGGGTCATGAACACAGTGGGCGAGAGAAGTCTCGTTTCCGCGACATTTCACTCCCGAATAACTGCTTTCGGTGATGTTTCCGCCGAAGAAGTCGGTTTGGGGTGCATCACTGGCGTATCCTACACAATGTTTGTCTCTTGTGATAAAATAGTATATTAAAGAACAAGAACAAACTATGGAATTTAGAATTTTGTTGTTGAAAGTGGAAAGAAATTTCAGCCAAAATAGTTAGAGTACTTTTTACCCTAACCCAAAAAATATACCATTTTCAACTTAATTTGCTAATTTTTTGGCCCATTTGGGTGAAATTTTACTTAGAAAAGACAAAAACAATGTCGTTTTCGACCCCTAATTTAGCTATTTTAGCAAAATTTTGTGAAAAAAATCAGTTTTGACTCGAAAACGTTTTATTCGCTTGAAAATAGATGAAAATAAGATAATTTTTTGCCTAATTAATTTTTGGGCATGTTTTGATAAAATGCAATTAAGATTTTTACTCACGAATGGCAAAAAACACCATTTTTTATCTAATTAGAAGATCTCACAAAATGAAAATGTCAAAAATAATGTTAATTGGTCATTTTTTTCCTAAAATTTTGTAAAAAAACAGTTTCTAACTCAAAAACATGTTAAATGCTGAAATTTTTTGAAAAAAGTAGGTTTTTAGGTCATCAAACTAAATCCAGTGAAACAGACCAAAATAGAGCGATAATTTGAATCTAGTTTAGTGATTTTGTGGCCTATTTTAGCAATATTTTGCGAAAAAAAGAAGTTTTTAGTTCAAAAATTTAGTTAACTGCTTAAGAAAGCAAATATACCTAGCACAATTTTTATCGATTTTTCAACTGGTTCAGACAAAATTTTGCAAAAAAATTGCAACAGAATTTAGTTTGCACTCCGCCCGAAATTCGCGAAATTGTCGAAGCAACAACGCAAAATTTGTCACCTGACAAGTCAGAAGCGGCATACAAAAACTAAATAACCCTAAATTCATTAAAGCACAGTGTAAAGTCTGTTTTTTTTTAATGGAAATTACCGAGTCGAAATTTTAGTGAAAAAATTGGTAGCAGTTAGCCACAAATTTTGTTTGCTCTTTGTTTTTGTCCCTAGAAAGTTTGTTAGAAAATTATGGTTATGTGTTCAAATTGAGATGTCAAAATTTTGACTTTTATTATGACAGAAACACACCGCAAGTAAGTACAATGTTGTGGACAAAAATGAGATTCTTCCTACAAAAACTTTGAAGAAAAAGGATGTATATACAGAAAAAGTTATTTAGCAAAAGATACAAGTGGGTATTATGATGATTGATAATAAATTTTGTGTAATTTATTGAAATGAGTTCAAAGTTGATACATTTAATAAATTCTTCTTCAGCTTTAGTTTCAAAATTGTTACTTTTTCAACTCGTTCCTCAAAAGCGATGCACAAGACACTAATTTAATTGCTTTCTTTCTGAGGTTCTTTCTCATTCATGTTTATTTTGTATTCTTGTCAATTTCTTTCTGAAAATTGAGAATGTTTACCAAACCTGCATTACAAATTGCGTCTACATTTTAACGGGCCCTTTTTCTAACTTCCTGCTTGCGAAATATTCGTTTCTACATTTCTAAAAACTGTTCCTTTTTGGTGTTTTGTCTCCACATTTTCTTAGTCAATTTTTTGTGTTGACGTTTAATGACATCGTTTTCAAATTAATTCAAAAAACCGGAACTGCCAACTTCCTTTATTAAAATTACCACGAAGGAATTTATTAGTGATGGCAACGTTAAGACTGTTTGGCATTTCCATTTAAAAAAACAGACTTTATTATAAACGCAAATTAGAAAAACTGTTTTTTAACCTAATCCGAGGTGTTTGCAGACGACTATGCCCTCGAGGAGGGACCATCCGTCGCCGCAAATGCTCGTCCATTGTCCATTTTCATTCTTTATCTCGACTCGACCTTCATTTTCGATCCTTCCCCCCTTTAATCGGATCTCGTGACGGGTCAGTAGCGTCCTTAAAATTTTATTCAATCATGTTGGAAGTTATTATTAGCGACCCGACTTACTCCACCTTCTCTTTCGTCTTGATTTCCTCTTTGGGGTTTTCTTCGTGACAGATAACTCCGGCTGCTTCGGTCGAAGTACAATCATTGTTACCCCAACCGTCGAAACGACAATCGATTATTTCACTTTCGTTACCGGTACAAAAAACATTATCCATCCAAAAGTTGCCTATAAGTAAAGTTAAATCAAATCTTATTAATGTGTTATTTTACGTTTCGCGGGCCCGAAAAAAGAACTAACTGTGGCTTTCCCGGAACCTTTGGGATAACCCAATTGTTGGCAAATAATATTTGCTTCAGAAGAGTCCCACTCGTCGTCGCATATTGCCCCCCATTTGTTGTTATGCAAGATTTCGACGTTACCTAAAATTGTCCAAAATTTTGACCCCAAGCAAAATTTCTAATTACCTTCGAATTCATCCCTTCCTCCGACTAGTTTAACACCACCTTCGACTTTCTTCAGTCTTTTGAGGTGTTTCTTCACGAGGGAAGCTTTCCTACGTTTCAAATTCTCTGGATTGGAAGCAAATAAAATACTGACGGATGATAAAACCAATAAAAGAATTGTAACATTCATGATTTTATTATAAATGTGATTATGAACAACCCAGTTGTGCGTGCTAGTGACAGTTGACCTCTTATCGCCTCTTACTTAACTCGAAATAATGACGAAAACAAAGAGACGAGGAGCTCAAGTTGAAAATAAAACTCAATTATGATTTAGATGTTTAATTAATTATCAAAAATCATTTCAATACAAAGTCAAAACAGGTATAATTAAAAAAAAACTGTTGAACAGTCAACGTGAGTCAGGAATTTTTTCCTGGAGTATACAAACGTTTGGACGTTTTTTTTTTAAATTCACTCTGTATTAATCTCACAATGACGGACCAACAAATTTACAAAAAACAGTCGCTCAAAAAATATATAAATTAATTAAATAAAAAAAAATGATACAAATTGCTACATAGAATTGAAAGTTAATGGATTTTTCTTTTCTATCCTAATATTTGAGCTTAATCTAGACAAATTCTCGTTTGGGCAAGTTACAATCTGTTTTGAACTTAACTAATTGGGCCGTTGAAATCAAGTCCTGGTAGACATAAACACACAGATAAAATATCACAATAAAACAATATAAAAGGTCTTTTTGCTTCTTCCTTCTTGAAATACATCAATTATCTAATCCATTAGGTGACGTGATTGTGGAATGAAAAACAAAATAACATTCAAATACGTTTTTTGAGACAACTAACCGTTTCCACATCAGTAGATGACTCGAAAAGTAACTTATAAAAAATATATCATCTACCAAAAACTGGCATTGTGCATGCTTCAACACTTAAATATATACAAAAAATGTAACAATCGTCGTGCGCGGGAAGACGAATATGAGACAGGGAGGAAAGTGTTGTGTGCGACATTAAATTCAATTATTAGAGGCATCAGCTCTCTGTCATTTGAGGTAACAAGGAGGGGTTTATAGGGATGGGCTTGGTCCTAGGCAGCTGTTTCTTCTGTAAAAAAACTAATTAAAAATTTGGTTTGTGACAAGACTAGACCCACCTTTCGTCTGAAAGGAAAACAACCTTCGTTTTCTGTCGTCGTGACGGGTTGTAGGATTAAATCGCTGCTTCTTGTACCGTTCACACCAAACACATTTAATTGTCTAAAACAGTCTGTTTCTATCATTTCATTTTGCCATGGTATGGACACACAACCACTGTTGAATTTGCTATAAAATGACGAATCGCTTTCGTCGATATTCACGCCTTTGACGGTGGAAAACTGCTCGATGTCGAGCACGTCTTTGGCGTAAACCGCATGAGGCTGCAAAAATCAATTAACACACTAAATTTTAATGGGAAAAAACGTACATCTGGTACGAAAGGGGGTTCGACCATCCCTGCCTCGAGTCTCCTCCAATTAAGACTCTGAAAAAAAGCGTGTTGTTTGACTAAAGCAGCCCCATATCGTCCCGCTTTGCCTCCCAGTCTCTGTCCAGGACTCTTGGCTAGTAATTGTTGGCACAAAGATTTGGCATCTTCACTAAATTTTGACGAGTATTTCTCCTGATCGGATTTCACTCGCCGATCCACTTCTTCACGTTTAACTTTTTCTTTGCGTGCTCGAAACGGTGCTTGGCCTTCAATCATCTCATACAGCAAACAACCGAAACTGAACCAATCAGGACTGAATGTGTAACGTTCGTTATCTATAACTTCAGGTGCTGAAACCGGAATTTTATCACATAAGTGATAAGTGGGGGACTTTGAATTATTTACCCATGTAGCCTACAGTGCCGACTCTACCTCTAACGAATTCTCCTTCAGGGATGTCTACGGCTAAACCTAAATCTGAGATCCTTACGTGACCTGCATCGTCGAGAAGAATGTTTTCGGGTTTACAGTCTCTATATACAATGCCCTGGAACAAAGTTAAGAGGGATATTTTAAACACTTGAGAGATAAACTCCCAGTTAACGAGACTGCTAATCCTATCTTACCTCCCGCCTCATTTCTTGCAAAAATCGAGCACAAATAACTATACATACTGAAATTTGGGATTACCAACAGAACAAAATAACACAAATTGAAACTATACAGGGTGCTGCATTTTGGATGTCCGAATAGGGAATCTCCGAAACTAAGAGGTTTAGCCAAAAACGAGTAATACATTCTGGGGCTCATTTTTTGAGAAAATAATATTGGTTAAAACCGCATCCCGCTATCGTCTCTTGTTTTCGACTTATAGACAAAAATTGACATTTTAGCGAAATCTAAAAAAATTCATATCTTCCTTATTATAGAAGACACAGATTTGAAATAAACATATTATACAGGCACTTTTTTTCGTAGAATTTAATAATGTAGTTAACAATTTTTTTCAGTTGTTTGTTTAGCCGTAATAAAATAAACTTATATTTTTTTAAATGGGAATCATAGATGGCTATGTCATTTTTAAAAAGCTTGTTTTTTTCTTATCTAAAAAATATATATTTGTAACAAATTATTATAATACATTTTTAGCAAAAAATTATCTTTGATTTTTGTTCGCAGTTGGCCATGAAAAAATGTTGCATTGTAAACTAAAAGGATTTAAACTATATTATTCAACCAGTATTACTAATGAAAGAGTTTTCTAAGTACTAAGTAATGAAAAAAATGCAAAATAAATTGTAAATCAACTTATTGGCATGTAATAACATTTCTTTGTTTTTAAACAAACTACTCGTAACATTACTATTGCAACTTCTAGTGATACATAGAGTGTTGTAAAAAAAAACCGCTTTAATTCTTCAATAAAATATATTTTATATGACACAAAAATGACGATATGACTATTCATATACTCAAATTCCGTCTATGTGGAACGTTATCCTACCTCAATTAGACCATCAAAAAAATGTTTTTTCTAATTGTGTTGACTGTTGACACATTTGTTTTTCTTATTTTTCGATTTTTCAAAAATATGTAATAATTTTATTCTGAGGCGGTCGCATATTTGTTCAATACTTCTAACGTATCGTATTTTTTTAATTTCTATAATTTTATCTATTTTTCATCTATTTGATTGATTACTATTTATACATTTGGAGTGAAATAGTTTTTCCATGGCCAACTATTATCAAACAAAATATGTATTTCATTTCTTAAGTATAATTATAAAAAATATTTTGTTACAAATATATATTTTTTAGATCAGAAAAAAATAAGCTTTTCAAAATTGCCATAGCCGCATATGATTTCCATTTAAAAAAATACAAACTTATTGCGGCTAAACAAATAACAGAAAAAAATAGTTAACTACATTATTAAATTCGTCGTAAAAAGTGCCTATATAATGTCTTTATTTCAAATCCGTATCTTCTATAATAACGAAGATATGATTTTTTTAAGATTTCGCCAAAATGTCAACTTTTGTCTGTAAGTCGAAAACAAAAGACGGTAGCAAGATGCGGTTTTCACCAATATTATTTTTTCAAAAAATGAGCCAGAGAATGCATTACTCGTTTTTGGCTAAACCTCTTAGTTTCGGAGATTCCCTATGCGGACATCCAAAATGCAGCACCCTGTACTTGTTTTCATATTACGTGGATCGAAGTAGTCGTTGAAAGGTGGCAACCTTGAAAAAATTCAAACAATCCTAACCTCAATTTTTTCTAAAAATATTTTTTTACCCCAGGTAGCAAAAAGTAATTAAAAATAATTAACATAGGGTTGCAAACATACAGATTTTTGTCATTATTGATGTGATTAAATTTGTTCTGAATGACATTAATGTATGAATCGGCCCTTAAATTAAAGATGCATTTAGACTTCTGCAACCTACTTGATGCACATTAATATAAAAAAGAGTATAAAAGCCGTAATTAAAAAAAAAAATTCGGGAATAATCTGAAAGCGTACTACGACAAAAATCCCACTCGATTTATTATCAACGCGTTTTTCCTGTTTTTATAGTCTTAATCAATAGAAAAATGATAAACACACATCCGACCTCCTCAAAAATAAAGTTTTGGACGAGTGAAAGCTTGAGCATCGCAAAAGTCGTTTATTTTCCGTAATCAAAGTAGTCAAGTGGTGCAATCGAGTAAAACAAAGATCTAATTACCACTTTTCCCACGCTCGAGTCGTTTCCAACAAAATAAAACTTTAAAAGTCTTAATTTTCCTCGCCAATTACCTGCTGATGCAAATGATCAAGTCCGCAGACGACTTCAGCTGCGTAAAATCTCGCCCTTGCAATGTCCAATCCCGGTTCTCCGCCCATATTGTAGATGTGAAACTTTAAATCGCCACCATTCATTATCGTCAAGACTAGACAAAGGGCGTCTTTCGTTTCGTAAGCGTAGGCAAGATTCACAACGAATCGTGAATTGATCTTCTGCAATATCTGCTTCTCGATCAGGACCATCGCTTCGCCTTTGCGTTTCTTTATTCGTTTCTTTTCCAGCTTTTTACACGCGTACATTTTACCAGTCGCTCGCACCTGAAATCATGAGAAGAAGGGCAATTAAGGCGAAACGTGCGTGTGGAATGTTATTCTTAAAATCGGATTAGAACCTGGAAAAGTTTGTTTTGGGGTATTTACACACTAGTATTGCTCCAAATCGAACGAAATTAATTTTAATTAGACCCGGAACACAAATTTCAATTAAGAGATGCACCAACATAAATTCACATTGAGCCAATCGCCGATTATTGATTTTGCAACACCATTTAATATCGGTTCCAAAATGCCGTAACGGACAAGGTCAATACCTATTAACGCTTGTTGCCTTGGAAACACACTGTTTATTCTGTCAAAATTTTGCTCGTTGTCAATTAGATAAACTGTCAAAATGAATATTAATTGTTGGCCTAGTTTGTAAAAATTTCGAATCTGGTGATTCATTCAAGGTCAATAGTACCGGACAGTCCGGAATATTATATCAATTATGAAACATTAATCATCGTACATTTGCACGACCAAATATGGTACTTTTACTCTCTCCGAAATTGACTCAACTTGTCAGATTTTGCCGAGGGGCCGTTAACTCTGGAATTAGTTTAATGAATTTAATCGTAATTGCTTGGAATTATTTGGAATTATTAAAATTATTTTTAGATTGGCTCTGTGAATTAATGGAATTTTTCTTGTATTACTGATTTTTTTAAGATTAATCGGAAATAATTTCTTTTGAAAATTGCGTTAAAACTATCGGAGTTAATTTGAATTATTTTAGAATTACGATAATTAAGTTGGAATTACAGACATTAATTTGGAATTGTAAAAATTAATATGAAATAATTGGATTACTGAAATTGAAACTTGGTGAAAATTTTCTAAAATTACTGGATTTTTTTTAGAACTACTAGTATTCTTTTAATTTAAAATTACACGAATAATTTAAAAACTAGGAAAATTAAGATGTTACTAGAATTATTGAATTACCGGAACTACTTGTAAATTACAAAAATTACGTTAAATACTTTAGAAGTATCGTAATTAATTTGAAATTACAAAAATTATTTTGATATTAAAAATTAAGTTGGAATTACCGCAATTATGTTGGAATTAAGTTGTAATTCAAAAATTAATTTTAAAGTGTAGGAATTAATCCGACAACAATGGAATTACGATGGATTAATAGAATTATTGAAATTAAATTTCGGTAGATTTTTTTGAAATTACTTATCGGAATTATTTGTAAATTACTGGTTTTTTTTTTCAAATTACTATTTTGTTTCAGAAGTACTGGAAATTCTTTTTGGAATTATCGAAAATAATAACAGAAATTAAGTAATTAAGTTGTAATTACAGAAATTAATTTAAAATTATACGAATCAATCAAAAATATTAGAATTACACAATTACTGGAATTGAATTATGGGAATTATTTGTAAATTACAAAATTTTTTCTAGAATTACATACTAGAATTTATTCTTTTGAAAATCACGTTGAATATCTTAAAACTATCGGATTTAATTTGGAATTGTAGGAATTATTTTGGAATAATGACAATTAATTGGGAATTATAAGAAAGTTAATTAAATTGGAATTACAGAAATTGATTTGGAATTGTAGAAATTAATCTCAAAACAATGGATTAATAAGAAATTACTGAAATTGAATTTTGGTGAAATTTTTCTGAAATTACTGATTTTTTTTAGAACTACTAGAATTTTGTTAAATTTTTTGGAACTATAGCAATTAATTAAAATTACAGGAATTATTTAAAAACTACAACATTACGAAAATTAAGTTGTAATTACAGAAATTAATTTAAAATTATACGAATCAATCTAAAAACAATGGAATAGTAAAATTACTGGAATTGAATTACCGTAATTATTTGTAAATTATTAAAATGTTTCTAGAATTACTGAATTTTTTTTGGATCCATTAGAATTTTTTTTTAGAATTATCGGCGATAATTTATTCTTTTAAAAATCACGTTGAATTTCTTAAAACTATCGAAATTAATTTGGAATTGCAGGAATTATTGTGGAATTACGATAATTAATTGGGAATTATAGGAATTAATTTAAAAACAATAAAATTTTGTTGGAATTACTGAAATTTCAGTGGATTTTTTTGTAATTGGAATTACTTGTGCAAGTTTTGTTGAAATTAACGCCCCGCATTAATGAATGCGTCAAAGTTTCTTTTCTTCGACGATTTTCCACATCGTCGCTCTAATTGGACGAATTTCCACTCCAATCAAATTTGTGATTAAACCACGTGTATCGTGTGTCAATTTCACGGTGCCATAAGCATGCTTTTGGTAGAAACCTAGACTGTTGATTATTTATGGAAAAAAAAAAATTGGTCCTGAACGGGGTGCAAACCCTGGACTTTCAAATCCAGACCAAAGTGAAAAAAAAAAAAATATATAAAGCCCTGGGCTATTTTCTCGTAACAGCTACACATCGTCATTTGCACTATTTTTATAACCCGTCAAAATGATCTCATTTCTTGCAACCTTCGACATTCTAAAAGGCTCTTTTCACGAAAAAACGCCATATAAAAATATGAACAGGCGACCGTAAAAGCTGTGGAAAAAATTTTAAAGCCGGTTTTTCATAAGGAGCACACTTTTACAACGAAAATCGTTCCCGTCAGCACATTATTTAATACCTACCCTTCTCATCCGGAACATGAATGAGGGGATATTGATGTGTGAATCTCCATTACAAAGACGTACACGGTGTAATTTAGCTGCGTTTTCGCATAAACAACGCAATTATTAAAGATTTTAATCGAAAGAATTTTTTTTTTTTGTAGTAAAAAGTGAGTTTTGGTTGTATCGATTGCGTTTCAAAGACGTGCAATTTAGTATTTATTTGCTCACCTGACAAGCGCAGACCTCTCCGAATCCGCCCTTGCCCAAGACGCGATACATCCTAAAAGTCTTATAAGTGACCGGTTGTGCTTCCAGCCACTTCCACTGCAGGTACCGATGAAAATACATTGAATTAGTAAATTCCCTGAAGGGTTCGCCTGCTAGACAGGCTTTAACCGCTTGCACGCACGGTGCAAATAAGTCTTTATGTCCGTTTGTTAGTTTATCACTCGTCGAAAGCACAAGTCCGACTTCCGGAAGCGAAATATTTTCCTCCCCCTCCGCGCCGACCATGAATTCTTTTTTGATGGCGTTTGCCAATTCCAAACGTTGTTCGTCCGTTTCAACTTCATAGCGTTTTGCGACGTCGAGGAACTTGACACAACGGTGGTATTCATGACGTTTTATTTCGCACCATTGCTCGAAAAGGAGCTTCCCGATGGGCTGCTGGTCCACCACGTACTCGTAGCGAACATCTACAAAAATCAACACATCAATCAATTTATTTTAATTCAAACTGTCGTCTCGAAGAGAACAAAACGAGCGATTTTTGCACGGAATACCAAACACCAATTTGCATAACTTTCTACAATTTTTCTCTCTCTCTCTCTTTGGAAAGTGAAAAACACAGAATTTTACCAAACAAAGGCCCGGTGTCGTATTTATAAAGAAAAATCTCGCGCCCAAGTGGTAAATCTGTAAGCACAAGAGATAAACGAACCGACTTCAAAGCACTCGAATAAAAATAATTTTATTGCAAACTTCTTCGATTAAAAACAAGCCACAAGTGATTACAAAGTCCGCATTTTAATTTCGATGATGTCAATATCATGCAAAATTCGCGAGGAATTTTTCAACGATTCGGGAACAAACAGATCCATAATCTGTGCGCATCTGCGAGTTTACTTTCGGTTTTAGGAGGGTAGTTTCCGGGATATCAATAAAGAAACAGCTTGCGATTACGTGAGAGAATTTCAACGAAACGCATACTACGAAAAAAAAAGAAAGATTTCAGAGGAAATTGTTTCGTTATCAGAATAGGACGTCCAGCCGCGAATTGCCGATTGACGTCGGACGAATTTCCCATTTGCGGCTTTTTCGGGAGCTTTGCCTTGAGAATTGATTTCGATTTTCATTAAATTTTTATTTCATATTCAAATCTTGGCGCGAATAAATTTATATGTCTCTATGGAAACCAATTTTAAAACTGACGTCATAGCTGACTTTATTTAAAACCGTTTGGAAGCAAAATAAATTAAAAATAATTACAAAAAGCGTAAATAGAGTATTACAAACTTGAGGTTAAATGAAACTGTTGACCTTGATATCAATCGGAAATTAACTCTAATTTGTTTATTATTTTGTGATTATTTTCGAACGGAATTTAAAGTTTTTCGTCTCTTTGTACGAATCCAATCTGAACGTCTAGAGTGTCTAGACGATCTAATAATCCAACGCATTAATGTAAATCAAGATTTTTATTTGAAATACCATTTTTTTGAGAATTATAAATATTATTTAAGTTAGTTTACAATTCGTGAATGGTGACAAACGAGTTTTGAATAAAATGTCAAAGTGGGTGTTTCACTGATAGCAATGATTTATTATTGAAATTCAGACTTTATCTTTTTTTTTGAAAAAATACTACGCCACTGACCTGTCATAAAAAAAATAAATTATGCAATTATCAAGTTTGCTCTTTTGAGTGACAAGTGTCAACGAATTTCTTTTCGTTTAGTAAAATTGTGATAATTGTTAAAAAAAATCGGGTAACAATGAATGAGAAAAGTATTTAAGTGTTAATTTAGTAATGTTTTAGTTATAATTGTTGTAAATTAAAGTGAGCAGTAATGGCAGTTGCACCTAACCTCACTTTGGTATTGGGGGTCCCCCAAGTGTTAGAAACCGTGCTACTCACCTATTTTGTTGATAAGATCTATACACTGCGAGATGTGGGGAAACTGCAGAATCTTCCTCCACTTCTTACTCTTGCCTTTATTACTATCGGAACCACCTGCAGAAGAAGAAGAAAATGGTTTTCGAATTCGCATCCCTAGAATGTGTGTGGACTCACCCTCTCTCGCTTTTAGATAGACTGTGTTGGCGACGATATTTTCCAATTCCATGAGTTCCAGTTTGGTGGTTGTTTTTACCCGGCGGGTCGGGCCGTAAACGACCCGTTTCCATTAATTATGGGGGTGGTTGGGGGTCGGGCTGATGCACTTGCACCCTCGATGCGCACCCAAGGGGATGCTGCCGCCGCTTCGGGGTGTGTCTGCAACCCTCGGAATGCCACCCTGACGCACTCGACGACGACTTTCTCTGCAAATTTCACCGACTTTACTACCGACACGCGTCGTCTGTCTATCTATCTACCGAACGCGACACCACCACTAGGACGAAAAGAGAACTACGGAGAGGTTCACACGAGGAGGTGATGCGGCGGTGACCGACGGGTGGGGGACGAGGGCTTTTTCGAAACGATCGATTTTCAAATGTAACACGAAAAATTTCAACATTGAATGGAAGAGTTAAACAAAAAATTAAACATGAAACATCATTAAAAAAAATATACACTCGAACACAACCCAAACACTGTGCCATGGCAAAAAAAATTAGTCTTTTTAAATTAACACAAATTTTAAGATTGATATTTGTACAAAAAGTATTTTGAAGATTTTAATCTACCAGGTGAATAAAAAGTATGGAACGAAGCGTTTTTCTCGTAAACTAACCACTTTACAAAAAAAATAATTAGTGTAGCGTAAAGTCCAATTAAAATGTGATCATTTATCAAGAATAACATTTTTCGAAATTTCTATTAGTTTTCGGGTTTTAGAAAAAAAATTTTTTTTTAAATGGCAACCCACCATGATAATTTTTTTAATTAAAGATTATGATCTAAAAATGACCTTTAATTAAATAAAATTGTTTTTTAGCCAGTACTTTTTTTTTAATTAATTGTTAAAGTTGCGTTCCGAGCTCATCACGAAGATTTTCCGAACTTAACCGAAGTGGTTGTTTCATGCTTTTCATCATGGGAGAGCGCTGATTTCTATGCAGGTGCTTTGGGGTGGTTTCGAATGGACTAAAAATAGAAGAAAATGATTTGTTTTTACATTTTTTGATCCATCCGGAACCACCCCAAAGCACCTGCACCAAAAACCAACGACCAAAGTCATGAAACGACTCCCTCGTTCAAGTTCGGAAAATCTTCGTGATGGGCTCGGAACGCAACTTTAACAATTTATTAAAAAAAAAGTACTGACTAGAAAACAATTCTGTTTAATTAGAGGTCATTTTTAGATCATAATCTTTAATTAAAAAAATTACCATACTGGGTTGCCATTAAAAAAAAATTTTTTTTTCAGAACTCGAAAACTAAAAGAAATTTCGAAAAATGTTATTCTTGATAAATGGTCACATTTTAATTGGACTTTACGCTACACTAATTATTTTTTTTTGTAAAGTGGTTAGTTTACGAGAAAAACGCTTCGTTTCTACTTTTTATTCACCTGGTATATATTTAAAAGAGTTCCGTGACTGACTGACAGACAACGGACAGCCTAAACCTGACCACTGAAGCTAGAAATATGAAATTTGGCAGATATGTTTCTTAGAAGGTGTAGAGGTCCGCTAAGAAAGGATTAAAAAAAAAACAATCTCTGAGGAGGTTGAGATGGGGTGTAAACTTTTAAACAAAGATAAAAACAAAAAAAATTGGAAGAACGGGGTGTATACGTTTAAACAAAAATAGAAACATTAAATTTTTCAGATATGTTTCTTAAAGGTTGTCAAATGCTCTAAGAAAGGATTTTTCGAAAATTAATCTCTACGGGGGTGATATAGGGTGTAAATATTTAAACGTAGATAGAAACAAAAAAATTGGAAGATATGTTCCTTAGCGGTTGTAAAGGTGCATTTCAAAAATAATAATTAAAAACTTATTTGCTCCCTTAGAAAAGGAGGTGAAACGGGGTGTATACGTTTAAACAAAAATAAAAACATGAAATTTGATATGTTCCTTAGAGCATGTAGATGTCTGCTAAGAAAGAATTTTTCGAAAACCAATTTCTTAGGGGGTGAAATTGGGTGTAAACATTTAAACGAAGGTAAAAATATAAAATTTAAGAAACATATTCCTTAGAGAGTGCAGAGATCCACCAAGAAATGATTTTTTGAAAATATATTTATAAGAGGGTGAAATGGGTTTGCCAACGATTAAACGAAGATAGAAACATAAAATTTGAACGATATGTTCTTTAGCAGTTGTAAAGGGGCACTAAGACTAGATTTTTAAAAATCAGTTTCTAAGGAGGTGAAATAGGATGTACACGTTTAAACGAAGATAAAACATGAAATTTGGAAAATAGATAGAGTGAAGACACTTCTCAAAAACCAACCTATAATGGGATGAAATAAGGTGCACCCATTTAAACGAAAATATATACATGAAATTTAGAATTTTGATTTTTGTGGGAGTGGAAGTGCACTTTTTGAAAATTCAACGAGGTGAAATGGGGTGTAAGCGATGGTAACGTACATTCGTCATTTTCTTAAGAATTCGCTTTCTGCTTCTGCGTTGTTTGAGTTAATGAATCAAGAAAAAAAATAGATCAACAGACTAACTTCACATTTCTTCTTTGAAAAACAACAAAAGTTTATATCTAAATCACGGGTACAAGCTAGTATTTGGAGACATTTTGAGACACCTCATTTCAAGAACCTTGAATCCTAATGAGAGATGCAATAAATGTACTGTAAGTCACACTTACTATAAATACAAATTCGGTTTCACTTCCACTAAATTCGTTTGTATTCACTGCATTGAAGGAAGGTGAAATTTATTCGATAAAGGTCACTTATCAATAAGGAATCAGCGATTAGATTAAATTATAATCTTTCGACCATTTCACCAAATTTAGTATGCGATATAACGGAAGCCTTCCCTCAAGAAACCCAACTCGTCGATAATGGGACTGTTGATGTAATTAAAACGACGAATAAACTTTTATTTAGTTTATTGATAAAACGTAATGCGATAATATTTACAAAATACAAAGTAATACAGTTGAGTAAATTAAATTTGTAAAAAATAAGTAGCCTTCTCAGGTCCCTCCAGTGACCACAACGGCCTTATACACGCAAACATTCTGCAAAATCAAAGCCGGCCATAGATACCCTTTGACTACATCACTGCTCCTATCAGCCGAGTGGTGTCTCTGATGTCTATCATTTTTAAGCCTCACTGGTGTCTGGAAATCCGTATCGAGCTCATATCCCGGTACTTGATTGACCAAAAGCCATGCCACTCTGGTGACGTCCCCCACATACCTCCTCAACGTCGCACACGTCTCCAAACACTTGTACTCTTTAAGAGTATCGCACACCAGGGCTCGCACCTGGTGCTCGGCCTCCCCCAGAGGATAACTCTCGGCGCAGGCGGCCAAACACCTCACAACATCATCGCGAAGATGATGACCAGCAGTTGTCCTACAATCCAAATGCAGATTTCGGAATGTCTCTTTCAATTTTGTATCGCGTAGATTCTTGCAGGTTCTGAAAGCGAGCTACGAACCCTCGTTACTTTACGCCCAATTTACTAATCGAATTACTTACGACAACCACCGAGAAAAGGATTTTCGATTTGAGTTGAGTGGCGTGGGCTAACTCGGGAAGGGAATCGAGGGCTTCGAGGGCTCGAGGACGGTGTTGGTAGTAGAGGGAGGCGTAGCGACCAACGAGGTCTTTCCTAAAAACAAACCAAAGAGTTGAGTGACAAGCAATTTTACTCAAAAACATCAAATATCGAGTTACCACTAGTAGTGAAACATTTGAATTCAATGTTGCCATGACGACGAGTCAATTAGAGACAGGTCTAGCGTTAGTGGAAATCGGTTTGATTCGATTGTTTCGATGCTTTGCTGTTTTTTAATGCTTACTGCGATCGAAAATCCGATATGTGTGTTTACACGAATAACCATTTCCGAAACGAGGCAAATTTTACGACAATAATAACATCAACATTTTTTATTATTATAAAGGTGAAATTTTTTTTAATGCAAGTCAAGCTTGTGAATTTCGTCACGAAATCTCGGAAAATTCAATTATTTCAAAGACAAATCATAATTTGCGTGTCGGCTTATAATAATTATTATTATCGAGCAACTCTCTATTTTATCCATTTAATTTGCCGATTCTAATCCTCGCATACGGCCAATCTAGCAGCAATTAGTTTAATTAAACTCCAAGACTTGTAATACGAAATGTTTTATTAAATTAATCAAAATTAAAATCGATTTTCTCCTCTAAAAAATCCCCCTCACCCTCGATCATTATCCTGTTCCGATTCCGAGTGATACCCATCGCTGCTGCAAGGACTCTCCGGAGTCTGCATAAGCTCCAAGAGGGCGCCACATCCTCGTGCAAAAGCCATCAGTAGAGCAGCTACAGGTTTCTCCTCACAGCTCGGATGTAACCTAAAATCGATATTTGCAAAATTTAACTAAACCAAAAGGGAACAAACCTCTTGAGTTGCGACACGCAGAAAAGCGCCTCTTTGTCATTTTGCACTCTTGTGGCCAAAGTGTCGACCAACGGTCGCAATTGCTTCAAATCGGGCTTGTCGAGGATGGTGAGAAGTGTTTTATTGTCAATGAGTCGTTGCTGGACTTCGGAATGATGCAAGGCGAGGAGTCTTTGGTGGGAAGCATCCACGGGCTTCTTGGAGTTGGCAGCGGCAAGGCCAAGTTCATCAAGTCGGTGGAGAGCGTTTTTGTAGGCATCGATGTGACGGTGGAGTTCAGCTTTGATGGCCACATGGAGGTGGGTCAAGCCGCTGGCGTCGGGGGTCAAACCGTGGCACCCCAAACCTATCAAAAAACCCATTTTCAATCCCAGACGAGTCGCCTATGGCTAGTAAATTCACTCCGTTGCCATGGAAATCTAATAAAATTTAATGTTACCATGGTAATAAAAGCTAAAAAGATAAACGTCGTCATGGTAACAATATAGCACACCAGTGGCGGGTGATTTTTTAATTGATAATAATCAGAATGAGATTAGGAGATTCTGTGTAATAAATCTGTCTTTGCTATTGTTCCGCAGGATTTCACCGTCCGTTTCTCATCAACACAATACGTGTTTGTACACTTTCTAATTATTGTGGTTGTGTTAATAGTTGCTAATTTTCCAAACACAAATTGAGTATTTATTTGAGGAGAGAAAGTATCTTTTTTTTATTCTCACCTTGTATAGCATGTTCGAGAGCTTTTTTCTTTGTTGATAAAATTCGATGAAATTCCGGTTGATAGTCGACGAGGATTTGTATTAATCTTGCAACTTTGGTCTTGAGCGTTGGGTCTTCATGTGAGGCGAACAGTTTGACCAATTGCCAGAGCACTTGTTCGGCGTTCACATTTGGCCTTTGACCTGATGTTATTAACCTAAAAAGTAAAAACTAGAGCTTTGTCTCAATTTCAACTAATTAACAGTAAAAAAATATGAAACAATTCTGGGATTTCGAGAATTGCACGTGTGAAAATAACGGAGTTTTATGAATGTGTTAGAGTGTTAAGTATAAAATAATAACACAGTTGCTAGTTTATAAATAATAGAGATTCTTTTTCTAAACTAGCAGATGTTTTTTTTGAAAAAGAAAACACGCCAAATGAGAAATAATCGGGTCTAGTATAACTTGTTTGTTTTTGATCGATTGAGGTCATATTGGACTAAAGGAAACCGAAGAAAGTAAATCGTTTCCTCTCAGTATAACGGTCGTACTGAAAACACGATCATAAATCAAAAAACCTGCAATTAAAATATTGTCATCAATTTTTGTAAATGTTATTTGAAGAATTTTTTTCTTCTTTCACCAACTACGTGATAAAATCCCTCTAACTGTTTACGAAAACGGTAACTCTGTGCGTGAAAAAGCCATGCAAATTGACATTACAATAAAATCATCAAATTCCGCCACGCTTCATTCCTCTTGGGTAATTGAAGAAGACACGCGAAGGCAAACAAAAACATCGTCCTTCTTCATTAAACAAGAAAAAGGAATGGCACGCTATTACTCTTCTTTAAATCAAACACATCTTGATAAGTTAAATGGGATAACTTTTACTCGATTCGAGAGGTCCGAACAAGTTCGAGGGTCCGAAAGGGAAATTCATCTACTATTAAAATCTTGATTAAAACTCTGTTCATGTCTTATTAAAACAGTGCGCAGTTTTTTCAAACTTCTTACTAAAAAAGCACAAAACACTTAAAAGTTGTGTTTTTTGGAATTTATTTTATTTATATTGCAGCATTTTTGCTAGGAAAAGATGACCTAGAGTAACAGTTTTTGAATTAGTACCTACAGGATGTTCCAATGAAAACGAGCCACCCCGAATATCTCAGAAACTAAAAATACTTTGCAAAAACGCCGAAACAGGTCGATTTTGTTTCTGAAGGGGACATTTTTTGACATAATTTTTAAATCACCTCCAGTAACCCTTTAACCCCCACACACCCCAACTTTAAAAATTTAAATAGTACTACCCTACTTGTGGCACATTAAATGAAAGCTGTTTTAACAAGCTTTTCAAAACTTTTTACCAAAATTGAATCAGACCATCCATTCATGAGATACAGGGTGTTCTAATAAAAACAATCCAGAAAGAATTTGCAAAAAAAAACGAAACGGGATAATTTTGTTTTTAAAAAAGACATTTTTTGACACAATTTTAAAAGCACCCCCTTTAACTTTTTCCAAATCAATTTCGAAATTTTAAATGACACCGACTCACTTGCGACAGATCAAATAAAAGTGTTTTTAATGTTCTTTGAACCTCTTTTCTAAAGTTGAATGGGATTATCTATTCATAAGATATTCGCAAAAAATTATGTTTCTAATTAGTAATTACTTCTAATAAAAACTATTAAAATAAATTATAAGTATTATTGAAGCTGTAACAAACTTATTTTTATTTCTTTATTTTATTGTCAAAATAATTGGACTAAAGGACAGGGGGTAATAACGTTTCTTACAATTTAATGTAAGTATCTAAAAAATAGCAATATAGTTCTTAAGTCCCTTTGTGCATACTGACTGCTAAAAGATTATTTTTTTGCCGATATTTTATGAATGTATAAAAATCATTTCTTTTTGGAAAAAAGCTTTTAAAGAGCATTTTAAAAGTGTTTTAATTTTTTGTATCACTAGTGGTTGGTGCTCTTTGACACTTAAGAGTTAAGTGGCATAGAGGTTAAAAGGTTAGTGAAGGTGCTTTTAAAATTGGGTCAAAAATGTCAAAAACAAAATTAACCTGTTTCAGGTTTTTTTTGCAAATTTTTCTAAGATGATTCGTTTCTA
The DNA here is from genome assembly GCF_015345945.1 of Tribolium madens. Taxonomy (NCBI): domain Eukaryota; kingdom Metazoa; phylum Arthropoda; class Insecta; order Coleoptera; family Tenebrionidae; genus Tribolium; species Tribolium madens. The sequence goes on from NW_025400983.1 coordinate 229,821, forward strand.
TTAGAACACCCATCCCATGAATGGATGGTTAGATTCAATTTTGGTATAAAGTTTTGAAAACCTTGCTAAAATTGCTTTCATTTGATGTGCTACAAGTAGGGTAGTGCCATTTAAATTTTTAAAGTTGGGGTGCGTGGGGGTTAAGGGGTTACTGAGGGTGCTTTAAAAGTTACGTCAATCGACCTGTTTCAGCGTTTTTGCAAAGTCCTTTTAGTTTCTGAGATATTTAGGGTGGCTCGTTTTCATTGAAACACCCTATATATTAAAGAACGCGTTTCGTAAGGCAAATTTTGTGGAAGGTTTTTATGCTATTTTTTCTATTTTGCGCATTTTTGTACCTTTTTAACATAAAAGTCAATTTTTCAATATTGAGGAACTTTTGCCCTAATAAGGTGGTAGTTGGTGATAAATGTTTGAAAAATTCGATTTTCAAAGTGTCAAGTCTCGAATATTTTTCAAAATTTTTTCTTTGAGGTAAAGTGTCTTTTAGATTGTAAAAAATAATGTTTAGGTCATTTCGGGTTACTTCGGATTACTTTGGCTTAGAGTAAAAAGAAAGTGTTAAATGTACTGACTTCTTGATTTTCAAAAGAAAAAAATTCGTAGGGAAATGTTTAAATCTAGTAGTAAAAATGTCAATCAATACGTTTCAAAACATCGTGCTACAAAAGACAGTTGGGGAGACTAAGAAAGTATCAGATGTACCGAATTAAAAAAAATCTAGAATTGCAAAAAAACATTGCAAACAATTGCAAAAAATGTCAATCCAGACTTTTCAAAACATCGTAATCCGGCAGTTGGCACTAACTCAAAAGTTACACTAAATTATTATCGTTATTAGGATGTTTTCCAAATAAGTAGGATAAGGAAAGTCGTGTGATGTTTACACCAGATTTTTGAATTAACAATGAAAACAGCAAATATTTTATGCACACCACTTGACAAAGAGAAATCGCTCAAAACCCGCTGAAAATCAGCATTACCAACCTATATAAAATAAATTGTACTAGTCTATTTCAGCACCCGAATTGGTGTTGAAATACGCTTTTTTTGTCACTCACTTATTGAAGAGCGTCTCCAGCAGTTGCGCCGAATGTGGCAACCCCTCGGCGAGAAAGTCGAGGGGCAGATCGGCCGCCACCGCCGCCACACTATTACAATTGAGCTTTTGCAAGACAGCCGCCGCCTCTCTGAACTGCCGCCCCTCGGATAGCACCAGCACTCGTCTCAACACCGTTCTCGAACTCGTCGGAGAAGTTCTCTCGCGACGGATGCGATCACCGGAGTCCCGCATTGCACCGGAGTTTCGACATGAATGCAAGATGCTGCCGGCTGGAGATCCAGCAGCGGCACACTGACACACTTGAAGAGTCGGAGGTTCGTCCAAGAAGGTGAAGACATGGAGAGATTGGACGAGAGAGGATTGGGAGTGAGTCGACCTGGTGGAAATTAACTTGAAGGAGTTTCTCGTCAAGTTGGCCGAACCGAGCCGGAGGGTAGTTCTCTCTTCTGGTCTCTTTCATTCTTCGACGGAGTTTGCCAAAGGCGGTTGCATTTTTTAGACACGACTGGTATTTTTATAGTGCGATTATTTGTCGCGAGTGACCCAGTATGGAAATCGGGAGGAAATGTTATGATGGAAATTTACCAAACACGAAACAACTGTAAAAAATTGAGAGTTTGCACGATTTACTTTTACTCGAGATGGACATATTATAATTGCTGGATTAATGAATATCCCCTATTAAGGGATCTTTACAAGATCTAGTGATATTATTTTGTGTATCTCGCTTAGGAAAAATAAAATAAAATCTACATTTAAAACTGAGATGTATAGGGGGTCACTTGATAGAGTTATCTTAAGTTTAGAAAACTTACCCCAAATTTAAGGTGTTGCTTTTGAAAAAATTAAAAATTGCACTACTCAAGAATTGTATTTTGAAAAAATGTCACATTTTAGTACTTTATCATCAATTAGTTTTTTAAAAACTGGTAAATGTGGTCAAATCCTATCGGATTTGATTAAGAGTTTCATTTTTATTTAGTAAAGTGTCTTTTAGATTGTAAAAAATAATGTTTAGGTCACTTTGAGTAGCTTCAGGTCGGTTCAGGTCACTTTATGCCACTTTGGGTTACTTCGGATTAGTTTGGCTTGGAGTAAAAAGAAAGTGTTAAATGTACTGACTTTGATTTTTAGAAGAAGAAAAAATCTTAGGGAAATGTTTAAATTTAGTAGTAAAAATGCCAATCGAGACGTTTCAAAACATCGTACTACAAAAGCCAGTTGGGGAGACTAAGAAAGTGTCAGATGAATTGGTTTAAAAAAATTCTAGAGTTGCAAAAAACATTTAAAAGTTCCTTAAAGAAATTTTAAAATATTATTTTGTGTATCTCGCTTAGAAAAAATAAAATAAAATCTACATTTAAAACTGATTTGTATGGGGGGGGGTCACTTGATAGGGTTATCTTAAGTTTAAAAAACTTACCTAAAATTTTTTTTGAGTTAAAAACTCCTTTTACGTCACAGGGTAGGATAAAAGTGAAGAAGCAAAGGCCTGAATTAAATTTTTTTTTGTAAAATTTAGTTTTGTTTTTGAGTTTTGCGATGTTTATAAAATAGTAACTTATATGAAATTTTTTTCGAAAATAAAATGTAGGTATGTTGTTGTAATCTTTAGATAGATAGGTATAGTCTTTATAAGGTGTTGCTTTTGAAAAAATTTAAAATTACACTACTCAAAAATTGTATTTTTGAAAAATGTCACATTTCAGTACTTTATCATCATCATTCATCAATTAGTTTTTTTTTAATGATTAGCTTGAGCAAAAAACCTTTGATTGGATGATTTCTGTTCACCTGTTTTGAGAGTTTCTAAAACTCAAATCACAGATTCCGAGCTTAGAGTTAAGCTTCATTTTATAAAGGGCTTTCATTTGAAAAGGAGCCAGTCTACATTGAGTAAATATATTTTCAAGCAGAAACAGGTCGATTAGGATCGCGAGAGGGAAGTTCAAAATTAGTTACATTTTAAGATTCATCCCCTATTTAAAATTTTAAAGCAGGTGTGGCTAAAACCTAAAAAGTATTATCTAAAAAGTCTCCCATCGCAACCCGAATCGACGTATTTCTTATTTAAATTAAACTGAGTTTAATCAAAAGCTACTAGGAGTACAGCTCACACAACCACCACTAACATACCAGAGCGGCAGCGTTCGAGGCAGTCAGACTGTATATATCGCGTACGATTGTATGACGGGTCGGACGCGAGCACGCCGTCACCTGACAGAGATCATACTTACATAAAAACGCCGTACTTGCTATAAAAATTGGCGTAGTACTTCACAATAAAATCAAACGCCGTATCTCGATAAAATTAAAGCTTAGTACTTCGCCAAAAAATCAAGCACAGTACTTCGCATAATTAGGCAAAATTTATACACATTTCCTGTATTGTGAGTTGCGTTTTGTAATAATTTATTTAAAACATTTTTTATTACCACTTTTATTAAATATTGTTGTATTTTTTTAAACCAAAATCCACTCTTTTATAGACAATGTAAAAACTCTACATTTATTCATTCATTTACAATTTGCCCAGTCGCTTATAAAAAGACTAGGCGTTTAAAAAAAGACTGAAATCGTAATTAGCCCACGACATATGGATTAATTTTAGAATTGAAAAATTTTTTGTTTTTTTTTTTTGAGATTCTGGTCGATTTTTTGCCTTATTCTTAACTTTATTACTCAATATCTCAAAAACTATGCATCGTAGAGTATTCTAACTAGTTGAATCGTGTTCAGCGAGTAATTTTACGTCTAGAAAACCATATTTCAACCGTTTTTACGATTTTTAGTAAATTGACTATTTTTACGATTTTACTACCGCTCACCTTCAAAAACTCAAACAATTAGTATTTTTTTTAAACTTAACCTAATAACGTTTTATATACGTTTTTCAGATTTTAAGACCTCTGGAAATAAAGGCCTGATGAAAACGAGCCATCCCGAATATATCAGAAATGATTCAAAAACGCCGAAACAGGTCAATTTTGCTTCCAAGAGGGACATTGACCTGTTTTGTCGTCTTTACAAAGTCCTATTAGTTTCTGAGATATTCGAGGTGGGCCGTTTTCATTGCGCCACCCTGTATAATTTCAAAGCGAATTCTACGTTCCATCATGCACTCAGAGAACACCTATCTTTTTTTCCAATTCCTGAAACTTGTCTCTGTCTTTTTTATTATAGCAATAAATCAGTAACTTTCATCAATCAGACATTGCAATAGTTTTAATTATGTTTTTCGAGTCGTTAATGAACGAATGTTTCATTGGAAAATCTAGACCAAAGAAATACCAAATAAGAGATGAATGACTAGAAACTTTATGCACTTTTTAAAAGTCGTAAATTAAGAACAACGAAATTAATAATTTTGTCGATTTTAAAATATTCAAACAACCTGTTTACACACATTAGTGGTGAAAGTTTTATGATCTTGGTTCTACTTTATCTAAAATTTTCATTTCGATAACTCGACCTATTGACTATTGACATTATTTTGGTCCAGAAACGGGTTTACCTAATTTATATGAAAAAAACAACAAGAGACATCGTTTCGCATCTGAATGAAATATCTTTCTTTTTGAAGAATTCTTTAGAGAAGGGCAACTCTACACCAAACTGAACCTCTCGCTAATAGGTGGCACTTCTGTCAATATTTTGACACAAGTTTTTGTTTATTTTGATTTAGACACAATTCTAGCAAAAAATGCTCATTTTACAACGAAATCGCCTCAGTTCACAAAAAAAACAAAAAAATTGAAACTCAACGACTTGGAAATTACATAAAATGCCACTAAAAATGTGAGTAAAATACCAAAATTAAGGTTATGTAAATTGTTCAACCCCTTGATTATTTTGTGAGGTTTACACTTGAGATTGTCGTTTTCATAAATCCATTTAGAGCCTAATGAGAAATCAATTGAAGTTTTATCGTAAGTTAATAATTTATAAAGTCGAAAAAGAAAAAAAATCGTTTTGCGCGCAAGCGTTCCCATTGGCTTTAAAAGAGGGTTGCGCGTGTTTGTCACCGATAACATTTCGCACAGTTTCCCATTCAAGTCGCGCATTTTAAACGTAAAGTTTGAATTAAGAGTATTTTACTCAAGATTATGTTACGTTTTTAGGGGAATGATGAAGACCATTGCTGTCTTTTTACTGCTTTTTGCCACTGTCTCATCGTTAGGTAAGTTGATGTTTTGCATTTTTAATAGCTTTTCGAGTTTCGAGAAGGTTTTAAACAAAATAAACAATTTCCCAGTTTTTCATACTTTTTTTTATTGTAACTGTATTTTTTGTCTTTGAAAACTTTGCTTTCGAAATCCTCATATTTCTTCTTGTAAAATTGTGTTCGTGTCACGTCCAAGTTGCACACTTCTTGTTTTAACTTTCTTATTGATTTTATCTCTATGACATTTCAAAATTTTGATGAATTTTTCTCACACCTAATTCTAATTACTCTTGTTAAAATTAACTTGAATCCTTGTTTATCCTATGACACCTCATCTGAATGCTTAATGAGCGTCTTGCCCGAGTATAAAGTCTCGAAATTTACCATCCAATAAACGCCAAACGAATAAAACGAGAAACGTTTGCCGATCTCGTAAAAATACGAAGAAATGACCTTAAACGGCCACCGTATCGGATCAGAGATTGCTATGACAAGTCACGTGCTACGATTGTCAAATGTTTAAGTGACAGGAGGGGGATTTGCGAAACGATGATTTGTTGTTTAAAAGGAGAAGGGGATGGGTGGGTGGAGACATTACGTATTTATACCGAGGTGCATGCAGAGTAGCTATCGGAAATAGATAAAGGGAAAGAGAATTATATTCGATTCGTATTTCAAAGTGTGTGAGGGAAAACACGTCCAACTTGAGGCGCAAATTACGACTTTCACGACCACGAGAACAGAAAGAAATTCGTTATGTGAGAGATTTATGATGCTAGAATTCAAACTACCTGAGAAAGTTAATTATTCGTGGTTGAAACGAGGAAAACAAGATAACGAGGAAAAACGGTAATGAAAGATAAAATCTCTTGAAATAATCAGAGAAAAAGAAAAATCGTCGAGAAATTGAATTTCGAGTCGTAAAATTCCATTCAGACTCGCTTTAAATTTAAAATTTCTTCAAGTAGCGTAAATCTAATTCCGGTCGTTTACGTAATTGATCGATTTTTGTCATTGTCGAAGAAATTCAATACTCTCTCCAATTTAGTAAATCGCATCACGTAGTCCGGACCGTCGATGATCCGGTAACTAGCCCGGAGCGAGAACCAAGAGCTTTTCTCTGAAAACTCGCGGAAGAAGTTTGTTTGCGGTGTGATTTATCTTACGTCTGACTCGTTTCCGGTCGGCTAAATTCTCAGCTCTAACGAGCCAACGAGCTTTTTAAACCAACTTATTTAATTAGGGGAATTGATATATCAGCAGAATTATATTCATTTTTTTGCAAGCTTTAATCGATCATTTTTTTCGCTGTCTTCTTGTCTTTGGGATAATTTATCACAGAGGCAGTTGTATAATGGATGACGGCTAATTAATAAAGCAACTAGCAATTTTTGTTAGGAAACTCTACGTTCTTCCAATATTTTTTGATCTATTGAACGGGAGAAACGTTCTGACAGCTAATTAGTTACAAAGTTGCCAAAACAAGAATCCGATCTTTGCTCTAATTGCTACAAACGTATGTTTACAATGATGAGGAAGTTATTAATTAAGTGCAACCGACCGTAACCGAATAATTTCATATTATGTTTTCATTTACTAAAGTACTCGATGAGATTAATATTGCGTTTTTATTTTTTAATGCAAAAATTTGGTTGAGATTGTGTGAAAACACCTCATTTTCCGACATGTGGATCAACACATGAGCTTCTTCATAAAACTTTCTTGCCATCACGCGACGAAGTATCGAATAAATAAGTTCCAGTTTCGAGGTGATGTTGGAGATATGGCGGCGGCGGGAAATAAGTGATTTATGTGTTGAATTTTTCATCGAATCAGTTTAGCATTTTGATTGTATCGAAAATCGCGATATGAATCTAAATTTCAGCTCGAATTGATTTCAGGCATTACAAAAGATATCGCAATAATTATTTTAAGTCAGCCGAACGAACACCACCTGAAAATCGCTGAAAATTTAAAGAAGGAACTCAACGAACAAGCCGAAAGCTTGCAGCAGGTGAGTCCAGTTAATTCGCTCTTAATTTTTAACAGCTCACGAATCGATAAGACTTAATTATGCCTCCTTTAATGTACGATTTACGATAGTTGAATTCGCGTTTCGTGTTAAATTGAATGCGGAAAACGTTTGTTCACGAACTTTCGATTACGATAAGGAACGGAAATTTAAGTTTTTGAATCATTTGCAGGAAAAACCGGTCGTTTATCTCTCACATAAAGATTTTCCGCATGTCGGCCATTGGACCATTCTTCCAATGATTCCGCAACTTTACGCTTTATACAAAGACAATACTTCGTGGTTTTTCTTCGCTGAAGATCGAACTCAAATCAATCTTGCCAATCTACGAAAAGCTTTGAGTAAATACGACCCAAATAAGCCATTATGGCTCGGGCATTCTTTACACGATATTGAAGCTACCATCATTCATCATTTCGCGTTCTATGACAATCCGAAGAAATTCAAATTTCCGAATCCTGCGTCAGGTATAGCCGTTTCAAGAAATTTGCTCAAAAGGTCCGTTGTGATTTTTCGACTTTTTTAATTTTTTAATTCAGACTAGCCGACAGGTTGGCTCAACAAAAAACCCCACAATCCGATTTTGGAATAGACAATGCTCACGAATTCGCACTTTTTGTATGGAATAAAGGTCTTGGAGAAGTTTTAACGAATGAACCGATTTTTTGTATCACGCAACACGAGGATTGTGCCACTTTCCCAAAAACATTCCAACAATGTGTAAGTTGGAAAAAAACATCACCAATTGTGTTATTTTTCGATTTTAGGGCGATTTAGTTGAGAAAGAGTCGATTTATTTCGCGGTGAAAACGTGTGGGAAATTTCACAAAGACAGAGTACCAGTGGTACTACAAACATGGGCCCAACATGTCGCCACCATTGAATTTTTTAGTGACATTGCAGGTAATCCACACAATTCTTCTTAAGTAAATAATTTTTCTTGCAATCCATATTCCAACTACTCCCAAAAAAAAGATAAAAAATTTAATAGCGATACTGGGATAACAAGAGAAATTGTAGGAAAAATCTGGTGTGAACATCACACGACTTTCCTTATCCTACTTATTTGGAAAACATCCTAAAAACGACAATAATTTAGTGTTACCTTTGCGTTAGTGCCACCTGCCAGATAACACGAGAAATAGTTTTTAAATTTTATCACATTTCACTCTTTAATAAGGTAGTGCCAACTGCCGGATTACACGCAGGTTCGAGTCCGGGGTGCAGTTTTTTTTTAGTTCCATTATTATTATTATTTTAACACATTTTACTATTTAATAATGTATATTTCATAATTTTAAATAATTTGTATCCTTAAGAATTTATTGTATCTTCAATAATATTATTTTGCGGCCGCTTTACGGTCGACTTTTGATCTTTGCCGCCAAACGGTGAGACCGATTTTTATCAATTGTTTTGTACTACGTCCCCTTGCTCAAATAACTTACATACCAAATTTCAAGTTTCTAGCTCTTATAGTTCTCGAGATATGCTGTTTACAGACGGACAGACACACACACAGACACACATATATAGGATAAGGAAAGTAAAAATTATGTGTATTACACTGGAGGAAAGTTTTTATTGTAACTTCCACCTGTGGGAGGAAACGACACAGTTTCTTCCCTTGTAACACAAATAACTATAATTTAACAATAGATGATTCAATCCCGACCGTTAATCTGGGAATCCCCAACACCGAACAAGGCCATTGTGCCAAAACTCTCGCAATCCTCCACCACATCCGCAAGAAAATCACACCACAAATCAAATGGATTGTATTAGCCGACGACGATACCATTCTAGGGTAGTAGAAAAAAATTATATTCCTAACCCTTGTGTAGAGTTTCCAGAATGCGACAAGTACTCACGTGTTACAATTCCACCAATCCGGTGGCTTTGGGTGAACGCTACGGTTATAACGTCTACGATTCCAGAGGTTACAACTATATAACCGGTGGAGGTGGGATGGTTTTTAGTAAAGCGTTATTAGAAAAATTAACAGAACCTGGAATTTGCGAATGCCCGTCTATAAACACCCCAGATGATATGTTTCTAGGGTTATGTATTGCCAGTTTGGGTGTGAGTGTGACGCACTCGCCTCTTTTTCATCAGGTTGGGCTCTAAATTGAATTTAGCCCAGGTTTTTGCAAATTTGTCGTTTTTAGGCAAGACCAGTGGATTATCCTCCTCAGTATTTGCAAACAAAGGATGCTGTGTCGTTTCATAAACATTGGATGATTGATCCCTTCAATGTTTATAATAAATGGTTTGCAGAAGATGACAAAAAAGTTCGTGATGAATTGTAATATTTTTGATACTGTATTAATTTTGATAATATAGTTTATTTATTGCTTCTTGTTTTTTCATTTCCTCAAATTGAACAATTGACCTTTTTAATTATTCAAACCTAATTTAAATCAAGTTTTGCGTGTTTCAAACTAGTCGAGAAATGTTTCTCACACTGGTGAGTATACATTTCCTGTTTTTCGTCAGTTATTCCTCACAGAATGGGTACGAATTAATTTTTTGGCGAAATAATCAAAAAAAAAAATTCTAGAATTAAGTCGCTTTTGCACAATGATGAAATCGAGGATGAGGGAAGTTTCCAATTGCTTTTGCAAGAAGTAATGGTTAAAAATTTGCTCCCTTACAAATGTGTCGTTATAATAAGTGACGATATTTACAGTGGTACTTTTACCAAGTCATGGTACCGCAGATTTGGCCCTTTTATTACTTTTGTGGTGGTACTTGTAGTACCAATTCGTTTTTCTTACCCTAAATCGAGTTTTAGATACGTGTGGATGAGTACGAAGATCTCCTTTCACCATTTGAAGAAACCCAATCTTGTCTCGAAACTGCAAAAAATGATGGTTGTCAAATGTACCTAATTCTGCTATCAAATGCCCTTCAAGTCTCACGTTTGCTACGTTTTGGTGATAAGTACCGAGTCATAAACACCCGTTCTCAGTTTGTTCTTCTCTACGATAACCGTCTTTTTGACAAAACCCTTTTCTATTTATGGAAACGCATAATCAATGTGATCTTTATCCGGCGATACGGTGGCCAGAAATCCGACACCAAGAAAAACATGCCTTGGTATGAAATCACCACTGTGCCTTTCCCCACCCAAATCACCTCAATCCTCATCCCTCGACGTCTCGACATTTGGACCAAATCGAAATTTCGCAAAGGAATTGATTTATTTCGTGACAAAACCTCCGATTTGCGCAACCAAACTCTCAAAGTTGCGGCTTTTAGCCACATTCCAGGTACCACAAAGAGTCTGCAAGAGAAGACTGAAAGAACGGTCATTGGGAATTTTTCAGGGACTGAAATTGAAGTGAGTTGTCACGAATTTGTGTTTATTTGTAGATTTTGCAAACGGTTTCAGCCGCGATGAACTTCCATTGTGAGATTTACGAACCGGTGGATGTCGACGTGGATTTATGGGGTGGGAAACAAAGTTCGGGGAAGTACACAGGGTTAGTGGGGGAAATGGTTGGTACTAAAGCTGATATAGCACTAGGGGATTTGTACTACACCCCATACATACTTGATTTAATGGATTTGAGCATTCCATATAATACTGAGTGTCTCACGTTTCTAACACCTGAATCTCTGACTGATAATTCATGGAAAACACTAATTCTACCGTTCAAGTATTTGAAATTTTGGTCATGATTTGTTTTGATTTTGAATTTTAGACCAACAATGTGGGCTGCAGTTTTAGTTTGTCTTTTCATCTGTGGTGCAGTTTTTCATGCTTTGGCACGTTTCCATGAAAGTATAAATCGGAAACCTAAGGTTTTAGAAATTCACACAAAACGGAAGAAAATCATAACTTTAGCGATTTATCCCGAAATTGAGAAACTTGATTCTAACGATAAATACACGAAAATGAGGGAACAATACATACCACCGAGATTTGAAGGCCAGTCTATAGGACTCTACCAATTTAGTGAACCTATTAATAGTGTTCTCTATACCTACAGTATGTTACTTTTAGTTTCTTTACCCAAATTGCCAACAGGTTGGTCACTTCGTATGTTAACTGGGTGGTACTGGTTGTATTGTTTGTTACTCGTGGTTGCTTATAGGGCTAGCATGACTGCTATTTTAGCACGACCAACTCCCCGGTACCACTTCCTCTCTGTTTTTCCCTTGATTTTATTCCGTTTTAGGGTCACAATTGACACTCTCCAAGAATTGGTAAACAGTCACTTGAAATGCGGCGGTTGGGGCGACATAAATCGCCAGTTTTTCAAATCATCCCCCGACTCTATCACCAAATTAATCGGCGAGAATTTCGAACTAGTTAACGATTCGAACGAAGCTGTCGATAAAGTAGCACAAGGAGTGTTTGCATTTTACGAAAACAGTTATTTCCTCAAGGAAGCTTTAGTAAAAAGACAATTACGATTTCAAATCGCGAGAACCACTCGAAATCAGTCCGAAAGAGAAATGCGCGATATTGCGAGAGAGGATCGTAATTTGCATATAATGACGGACTGTGTTATCAAAATGCCCATTTCGATCGGTGATAAAATTGAAGAACAAATTCGGGAAATACATTTTACAATTTGGTTTGTAGGTTTGCAGAAAAATTCTCCGATTAAACCACGAGTTGATAAATATATAAGACGAGTTTTGGAAGCTGGTTTAGTAAAAAAATGGCTGCAAGATGTCATGGCGCCGATTTTAAATGCAGAAGTGCAAAGCACACAAGAAGAAATGAAAGCGATTATGAATATGAAGAAGTTTTTTGGGGCTATTGTTGCCCTATTTATCGGCTATTTCATCAGTGTTGTTGTATTAATCGTGGAAAATGTCTATTTCCATTTTTTTGTTAAAAGAAATCCTCATTACAACAAATACACAAGAAGCATTCAACACGTGAAAAAAGCCGAGTAGTTAAAAAAACAACTTCATTTACTGTAGTAATTTATTAGCGAACACAATTTAATAAATAATAAAAACAGTTTTAACACTTTATTTTTCTAAAACCGCTAAGAAACTGGGCATGCGCTGTAATTTTGGCGGCAAAATTCCGAATTGAGGTTATTCAAACGTCAAAAATGGATCCTGAAGAAGTCGAATTTTTGGGTGAGAAACAGCTCGTCACGATTGTTCCATTGACTACAGATGACGACTCTCTCAAGTTAATTTCGGGTGATTTTGGCCCATTTCGTATGGGTATGCCTGTCAAGGTCCCATTATGGGTTGCTGTTCGGTTAAAACAACAAAAACATTGCAAGATTCAGCCCCCCGATTGGATGGATATCGAGACCTTGGAGGCGATTAAAAATGAAGAAAAACTCTCAAGGTGACATTAGTTTTGTAGGATTTTAATTGAAATGTTGGAATTTTAGGAACTTTACAAAAATGCCCAGTAATTTCTACATGGTTGAGGCAAAGCAGATTCTGGGGTGTGCCTTTGAAGATATTTCGCGTGCGGATGAAATAAGAACAATAATTAAGGATATTTGGGATATAAGGATGTCAAAATTGAGGTCTTCAATAGATTTGTTGGTTAGGAATAACGTGGCTTTTGCTGAGGTTAATAATTTAACTTTGATGGAAATTAACTCAATTAGACCGATTTTACCCCACGGTTTAGACCAAATACGTCGGTTGAAAAATGTGAGTGATTTTTTTGCTGAAACATTAAGGTTATGTGTGTGTTTTAGTTTAAACCGTCTCGCGGCTGGCAGTCCCAAGACAGCATGTCATCGACGAGTTCAACTAGTTTTCAATCCTGATTTTTTTTTGTATTTTTGTATAATAAAATTATATTTAAAAAAATTGTCAACTGTCAAATTCTTGAGGTTATATTTCCCGAAAGTTGGGTTATGTATTTTTAGAAAATTTTACATTTTTGTAAATAGAAATGTTTTAAATCGTAACAATGTCAGAGACTGAGCTTCAAGATGAAGAGCGCGAAGTCTTATCGTCAATTTACGACGGAGACAACTGTTTTAAACAAATTTCATCCAACACTTTCCAATATAAAGTAAGTCACTAAGGGGGCCAAAAACTGGTAAAATTTTCATTTTTTCAGTTTGGGGAAAGTGATGCCATGAAATCGTTCCTGTTGGAAATACAATGGGGTGAAAAATACCCCAACGAAGCGCCTAAAGTTAACATGGACACGTTTTACAATAAACACATGTAAGTGCCCCCTTGTTTAAAAACCCGTTTTAAGTCGCTTGTTTAGTACAAAGCCTTTGAAAGACAAAATAGTGTCTGTAGTGGAAGAAGAAGCGTTACAGTTTTTGGGAATGTCAATGACTTACTCTCTATTTGAATTTATCAAAGAGAAATTTGAAGAACTGATGTTGGAACAACCTGAAGAGATCATTGAAACGGTTGAAAAGTCCCCAAGTCCCGAACTCGAACAAGTAAGCATAATTTTTATGATTTACGTAATTATATAATTTGTTTTCAGACGACGAGTCAGAAAGTTCCGAAAAAAGAACACTTGACCAAAGCACAAAAACGTCGTCAATGGAATCGAATCGACAGTAAAGGGGAGAAGCCCCGAGGCTGGAATTGGGTCGATATTGTCAAACATTTGTCGCAAACAGGGCCTAAAGAACCAACACCCACGTCATAAATAACTGTATTTATATTAAAAATATATATTTTTATCAAAAACTGTTATTCAATCAACCATAAAAACTGTATAAAAATATTTATAATGACTTTTTATCAAAGTCTTTCCATTGAGCTCGCCACTCGTCCACATAAAGGCAGTGACTGTCGGTTTTCCACCCTAAAACAAAACAAATAGAAACAAGGTATTTAACTCGTGAGAAAATACCATTGACTTGCAACGCTGTGAAAAACATTTCGATTTCTTGTCCCACAAATTCGGTAAAGGCTTGCAGGAGCGGCGCGGGGAGATTATTACCTACATTACCATTATTTTGGTAGTTTTTCATAAAAGTACTTAATCTTGTGATTGGAGTGGAATGATGTAACTGTCTCTTTGAATAAATTTCCTACAAGAAAAACGCATAATTTTTCGTGAATGAACTAATCGCAAACATACAAGCGTAACTCTATTATAAATACAAGTGGCAAGTCCAAGTAATACTGCATGATAAAAACCTGCTATAACTTCTTGAGGCGTTTCACCTTTTTCAAAAGTGACATAAATAATCCTCGTTTTTAAATCAGGTACAATCAGATACTTTTTATCTTTGTAAATTTCCGTCAAACATTTCAATTCATCGGAATTATAACGTCGCAAAGTTTTTCCAAGTGGCTGTCCTAGAATTATCTTAAAACCGCAAAACTTCTCAACACTTGTCCCAAAACCCAAACAAACTGACTCCATTTTATTGATACGTTCCGGCCCAAGCACCGCATTTACGGCCAAATAACTCTTCAGAACCAAAGTCATTCGCAAATTATTCAAATTTTTGAAAATGAGGGCAGTGACAGCTTGATAATTTGAATACAAATGGAGGAAAATTAAAAGAAAAGTGACAATCCATTGAGTGGTTGCGTCCGTGAAGTAATTAATTAAAAAAATTCCGGTGAAACTCGCAATCAAGTTGACGAGTGTTTCCTGACTGCCATCTTTGGCGGCAATTTCCGCCATATTGCCTTTAATCGCTTGATGATTGGTTATGGAGGCTCGAGTGGCGCCACCTGCAACTCCCACCTGAATTATGTGACAGTTGAAACACTCTGTATATTTTGGTTTACCATTGATTTCATTAAAGTTGAAAGACATAAAATTTCGGTTGAGAGATGTGTGAGGTGTGGTATTGATAGTTCTAGAATCATGGCTCCATCGTTTAATAAATCAGCGAAAAGTCTCCATTTTTTACAATTGGAATCTAGGGATTTGCTGTAAGAAAAAAACACAGTTGGTGGGAGTGTTTGGGGTGTTTTGTGTGTTTTACCCTTTCCACCATGCGAAAACAATTCGTCCAATCATTCCAGTGCCGTCTTTCATAATCCAGGTGATGGTGGCCGAAAGGGCCGAAGCCTCGGCACTGCCCACCCCCACACCCTTTAATATCGCCTGTGTGGTGAAAATTCCCGTGATGGTACTACAAAATGCTTGGACCGTGTCCCATAGTTGGTACTCAAAGTAATCTTCGCTTACACTGTCTGGGTAGCCATGGGGCAAAAGGACTTCCCGGAAGAAGCCCAAAACGCTCTGGAGCAAGGTATCCGCCACGGATTCTTGGCCTATTTCGCGGTGGCGGATGATACCGTTCTGACCTTGTTTTCGAAAGAGAAATTTGGGGAAATTCGAGAGAAATTTTCTACGTTTTTTTACCTTGACGAGTGTATTTGATGGGGTTGCCCAAAGAGCCACATCGTTCGCTTATTAATAAATCTTCATGGGGCATTATACACGATGACGACGGGATGGCCGACCACAAACGTTATCTGACATCAATAGAAATTTGTTGTGGACACACTTTTGACAAACAGCTGATTTTGACAACGAGACGATGGCAATGGACGAGGTCGAGGACGCGCCACATTTGAAAAACAAGGACACTAAATCTTGTTTACAACAACGAATTTCCCACAAAATATTTGGGTTTTTAATTGGGCTCTTATCTCGAAGGATGACTCATCTTTACCCAGTAACAAAAAATTTTATCTCTTAATTATACTCGAAAACTATAATAAATGAATAAAAACAGAAAAATGTAATTATGTTTTTTTTATAAACACTTAATATCTAGTAAGGCTCCTTCGTAGAAGGGGCTTATTAATCATATGAAAAATTGACTACTTGTCATTTTTTGACATTTTATGGACACTACTGACCATAGGCGTCGGTTTCATGAGTGTTTAGGGGGCAAGCACATTTCATAACTAAGGCTGGGATTATATGCACGAAAAATTCGTAAAATATGCACAAAATATTAAGAAATATGCTCCACTATATGCCAAATATGCATCGATATGCAAAATTTTTAACAATAAAAAATCAAAGTTGTGATAAATTTTTATCCTCGAATACACTAAACTTTGTATTTTCGTCATCTTGAACTGCACACAATAAATGAAAGAATAAATAAATTGGTTTGGCGTGAGACAAGCCATTTTAATAACCTAGTAATTAACCCTTTCTAAAAAATCTGTACTTTTCAGATCACATCACGTTTTTTGCTTAAAGTATTTATTTTTTGAAAAAACTAATTGATGAATTATAAAGTTCTATAGAAATGTGATGTTTTATCAAAAATAAAGTTTTTCAAAATTTTTATTTTTTTGTTTTTGAGTTCTACAAAAATATTTATTTTTGTAAATGGCGACCCAACAAAAAAAAACATTTTTCTCATGAAGGTCAAGATTTAAGGAATTACAACTATCTACTTTATATAAAATTATTTTTTTACGTATGTATATCGCAATTTAGACAACAAAAATCGAATAACTCAAAAACAAAACAAAATTTTGTTCTTAAAAAATATTTTTTTTATATTACTTTAATTTATATTAATTATTATTTTTTGGAAACAAATGATTTAAAAAAAAACTCTCAGCAGGGTACTAATTTTTTGAGTTTGGCTTACGAATTATCGGTTGTTTTCTCTTTAAAATATTTTGTAATCGGATTATTTTTCTTAAATTGTCCAATTTTTAACTTGAAGTGAAATCTTTAATCGGAAATTAGTGATTTGAAGAAAATATGCACAAATATACAATATTTCCTAAAATATGCACCAAGTTGCCAAAATATGCATTTTTTTAGCTTATTTAGCTTATCAAAAAACATTAGATATGCATAGAAAACTTACAATTTTGTTGATATACCTCTTAATGACAAATATGCATTTTGCATATAATCCGAGCCTTATTCATAACAGTTTTAAATTTTGTAATTTTTTAATTAAAATAATAAAAACATTAAATTTAAATATTTGTCGTAGCTCTTACAAAGAAAAAAAATAAATCAGAAGTTCAACTTCTGTATTTCAAGATAACTAGATAAATCCAACAATAAAGTCTAAAATGAGAGGAGTTTTACAATTTTTTTAGCGTTTTAACAATTTTGAAATTTACTGCGCAAAAACTCGACTAATTTTATTACTCATTATCTCAAAAACTATGCATTGTAGTAGTTCAGGGCGTAATTTTATGTCTAGAAAACCATATCTTAAGCGTTTTTTCGACTTATGGTAGGTAAATTGACTATTTTTACGATTTTACTACCGCTCACCTTCAAAAACTAAAAAAATTCGAATTTTTTAAAACTTGACCCAATAACGGTTTATGCATTTTTTTGAGTCTTTAAAACCTCTAGAAATGTAAAAAACGTTATATGGAAGAATTTTAAGGTTAAAATTTTTTTGATTTTTGTCGAGATTTTGGTAGATTTTTGGCACCCCGAGCGGTTTAATGGCAATAACTCCGGACTTATTAGAGATAACCTCTTATATTTGGTACCGTTGGAAAGAAAATTTAATTTTCTATCATATACAAAAAAGATCGTTGTTTCACGATAAATAGTTATCGAGAAAATTTCTTACATAATCAAAACCTTTTTTATTTCATTATTTTGTTGAAATTAGTAAAAATAATTAAAAATCATGTCGAAATCATAAGAAATGAAAGCAAAAAAATTAAATGTGGTAAACAAAATTTATAAGGTTGCGATTTACCCCTTGAATAATCTTTAATATTTTTCAGTAGAATTTTTTTCTACCAAAAATCTGTCAGTTTGTTTGAAATTCTCGACAAATCGCCCACCAACCCAATTTAGACCTATTTTCGGTGCATGAAAAGTATTTGGCACGATTCCAAGCCATGTGTGCCCATTTTGATCCCTTCACAACTGTCGCGTGTCTGTGATTTATCACTTAACAATGAAAATCGTCTACCAAAACGTAATTTGGCTCTTAATTTTTGTCACTTACAATTATTTCTCCTGTCTCGCTGAAAAAAACAAAATAACAGTCGGTACGTAACCCACCCACGTGTTTTTCTTCCGTCATAGCCTATTTCAGGTGCTTTTTTCGATCATGAAGATGTCCAGTCCAAAGTGGCCCTCGACTACGCCATAGACACCGCAAATGTGATGCAACAACATTTGAAATATGCCCTCAAAACCCAAATTTTAGCTCAGAATGATTCGTTTTATTCTTGCAAACTTTGTAAGTAAAAATCAGATGAAATATGACTTGAACTGAAAACTTTGTAGTGTGTAATGTGACGCAAGAAGGGCCCGGATTGGCTGCAATTTTCGCCTCAAAACCTATTTTCGAATCACTGAGTAATCGTCTGGAAATACCTTTCATTTTGACAAAATGGCGCCCTGCCTCGTATTCAAATAAACAAATGACGGTCAATTTTTACCCCGATTCGTATTTGTTTTCGCACGGTCTTGCGACCATCGTAAAGAATTTACAGTGGAGGAATTTTGTTATACTTTATGACAATGATAAAGGTCTTGTTAAGTTACAACAAATCTTAAAATTGAATAATTTAAAGTCCGGTTCTGTGATTGTAAGACAGTTGGGGACAGGACCGGATCATCGCCCCCTCTTGAAAGAAATCCGGGCTTTGAATCACAACCGGATTATTCTCGACTGTGCCACTGAAAATATCATCGAAATTTTGAAACAAGCCAAAGAAGTCAACTTGATGGAATCGTCCTATTTTAATTATTTTTTAACATCTTTGGATGCACACACTTTGGATTTTTCAGTTCTAAACACCACTGCCAACATTACAACAATCCGAATTTTGGATTTAAGCCAAAATTGGCAACAACACAGTTTCAATTATTCGATCCGAGTGGGTTTTGGCATTTCCTTGGCACACTTTAATTGTGTGATTTTAGACTGAAACGGCCCTAATTCATGACGCCATTCAATCATTCATCACTTGCGTTAATACTCTCCACGTGACCGATCCCATTGAACCAGCACGAATGGTTTGCGATGGTTTCCAAAAATGGTCGCATGGTTTCAGGATTAGTTCATTCATGAAAGTCGTAATTGAGAAATTTCAGGTTTTTGGTGATGGTGTCTCATTTTTTTTCAGAAGGAATTTTCTGGTGTTAGTGGCCCGATTCGGTTTGATTCCTCCGGTCGGAGAGTCAATTTCACGATTTTTGTGGTCGAGGGAAACCGTGAGAATGTCGTGGCGAAATGGGCCCCCGAAAATCCAGAAATTTTGACTTTCATGCGGGGTGAAAATGACAGTTTTGATGCCTTGGTTAAAAATATGCAAAAGGGTGTTTTGATCATTTCGTCAAGGTTGTTACCATTACCAAAACATTTTTTTTACTTTCCTTATCCTATATATATATATTTACATTTCTGGACAAATTATTGCTTCAAGACACCAAAAAAGTTGGTTTGGGTCGATAAGAGCTAGAAACTTGAAATTTGGTATGCGAGTTAATTTAGCAAGGGGACGCAGCACGAAACATTTGGTAAAAATCGGTCGCACCGTCCAATAAATTCATGAGGATAAAAATTATTTAGAATCATGAAATAGACCTCATTGAATAAAATGTGATAAAATAATAATAATAGTGGGTACCGAACTAACGTAAATTATTGTCGTTATTAGGATGTTTTCTAAATAAGTAGGATAAGGAAAGTCGTGTGATGTTCACACTAGATTTTTTTTTATAAAAATCTCTAGATTGGGTCCTCCTTATTTGATGGAACGCAAGCCTCGTTACGAGGGCGAAATCCTGACGGGGAATGCCCGTTACGAGGGTTTTTCCATGGACCTCATAGATGCCATAGCGAAAATTTTGGGTTTTAAATACGAATTTCGATTGGCAAAAGACGGAAAATACGGCAATTATGACCCCGAGACCAAATCTTGGAACGGTCTTATTAAAGATTTACTGGATCGAGTAGGTGTAGACTTGTCATGGCTTGCTCTAATTTCTCTATCTAGAAAGCCGATTTGGCCATCTGCGATCTGACAATCACTCATCAAAGACGAGAAGTGGTCGATTTCAGTATGCCTTTTATGCGTTTGGGGATTAGTATTTTGTACAAAAAAGCTGAAGAGAAAGATGTGAATATTTTTGCCTTTTTAGAGCCTTTTTCACCAGAAATTTGGATTTACACAGCCACTTTGTATTTAGTTGTTTCAGTTATTTTGTTTTTGGTGGCAAGAATGGCCCCCAAAGACTGGGAAAATCCACACCCGTGTAACCCCAATCCTGAAGAATTGGAAAATATATGGAACCTTAAAAATTGCTTATGGTTGACTTTGGGTTCCATAATGACCCAAGGTTGCGACATTTTACCAAAGTAAAAACCAACTTGATAATCACAATTAATATTATTATTATTTAGGGGAATTTCGTCACGCTTGGCAACTTCAATGTGGTGGTTTTTCTCTCTAATTATGACAAGTTCATACACAGCCAACTTGGCCGCATTTCTTACAATGGAACGCTTGGAACCAACTATCGACGGTGCTGAGGCTTTAGCCAAACAAACGAAGATCAAATACGGAACAGTTGAAGGTGGAGCAACTCAAGCCTTCTTTCGCGAATCAAACTACTCAACGTATCAAAAAATGTGGACTACTATGACTCAAGCAAAACCAGGTGTTTTTGAAAAAAATAACGCAGATGGCGTGAAACGAGTCCAAACAACAAAGAATCGGCTCTATGCCTTCTTGATGGAATCGTCGCAGATTGAGTACGAAATTGAGACCAAGTGTGACTTGAAACAAGTCGGGAATTGGTTGGATAACAAGGAATATGGCATTGCCATGCCCATCGATTATCCCTACAGGAGTGCCATAAACACCGCCATTTTGAAATTACAGGAAGAAGCAAAATTGACCGAATTGAAGAATAAATGGTGGAAAAAAATGCGAGATGAACCGTCTTGTCCAATAAGACAGTCGGAAAAAACCTCAACAGAGTTGGCTTTGGATAATGTTGGAGGGGTGTTTCTAGTACTGGGAGTGGGGATGGCAGTTGCTTTTGTTTTAGCCACCATTGAATTTTTTTGGAACGTTCGAAACGTTTCAGTGGAGGAACACGTAGGTTTTTTGGCTGTGATTTTTTTCATTCTTAGTTTATTTTAGATGACGTATTTACAAGCACTCAAGGTCGAACTAATATTCGCGTTAAATGTATGGGTCACGAAAAAGAGAACCAAGCCAAAAATTTCCGAAACAAATTCGCTAAACGATTCGAAAAGTCACTGTGTTTAATCAAAAACGAAAGTAAAAAATTATGTTTATTAATCAAAAATATTGTTTTTATAAATAACATGAATAAATATCTATCTATCTATCTAAATTTACATCCTTTATCACTTATTACATAAAATAAAAAATCGGTTTAGGTAACACAGATAAAGCAATCACAAAGATTTATATAATTTGTTTCGAATTGCTGTGCGGGTGATTAAAGTCCGTTGCTAGGACAATCAATATATGACATTTACAATTTATCGTTTCTTAGCAACCGCCAAGCCAGCAATTTTAAACAGATATTACATTTTATTGGACTAAATTGAGATTATCGTCAGTTTTATAAAAGCTGTTCGTTTAAAATCGAAACTTCGGTTTGTTTTTTGATTTGTAGTTGATGCATGTATGCCAAAAAGCAACACCAAACCATACTACAGACACTTACGTAAGGAACTCGATTTTTTTCAGGTACAAAACAGAAATTAATTGTTTGTAAAACCGGCCAGAAGCATATCGCCACCTGTAAAAAAACAATCACAATTAAAAATGTCTTTTAATGACAAGGATGACAAGGATTCAATTAGTTGAAACCTTAGTAAAATAATTAGAAAACTGCTAGACGCTAGAAACATCTTGTTTACAGTGGAATTATCTGGAAGATAAGTCTGGCCGTAATTCCACGTTCCAAAGTCCTCAAAATCACGTGAAAAACTTTGAATCCGTTCCAAACTTACTTTGTACGAGGGCCAAAATTTCAATTCGACTTGATGTTTGGCTTCCTGGACCGATTTTCCCTCCATGAGACTCATCCCGAAGAAGAAACAAGCCATTGCGGCCGGCCCATAGCTCATTTGTTCCACCACGGCCTTCAAAACCACTTTTTAATACAATTTTCTCCTTTGAAATTTACTCACTTTGGTCATCGCCGTTTTCAGGTTGGTTTTGGGCCAAATGATGGTTGAGAGCCGGACCCAGGCGTACAGTGTGGGGGCGGTGAAAAGCCCCCCATAAAGACTGAACCTGAGGGCTTGCATCCAGTCGTAATTATCGAAATTTTTGCCCATGATGGTCTGCTGGATGATGCACGACGTGGGCCAGATGGTCGCGTAGGAGATCATTCCGCGGACCACCGGGTGTCGGTTTGTAAAAGCCACAAAGCGTGATAATACTGACATTGTGATAAGGCGGTTTTCGCGAGACTGGCCGTCGCGGGTTAACTCATTTTTATTTGGCGGATTTTGAGCCAATTTCGCGGCCTTGGACGAATTGATTGCGTCAGAATCACACGTGGAGTGAGGCGCAAACGCGGATTCATTCATAACAAAGACATACACAAAAAATAAATATTTATTGGTACGAAAAATAATATAAAGTGTAATTTCATTCACTCATCAAGTGTCGCTAGTTTCTTCATAACAAATTCTAAAGGGATTTTTTTGCGGTTTTTCTTCATTCGATTTTTGGCTTTCAATCGTCGTTTCTTAATTTTAGCACTATTTTTCGCCGCGATTACGTTGAAATTAATTGAACGTTTGAATTTTCTAGAGCTCATCACAACTTCCTCGTTATTTACAACTTGAGGCTCTTCGAAAATTGTCTCCAAAGTCGGGTTCAGTCTTTTTACTCGTTTATCAAGGTAATAGTTTTCAATCTCTTTTGGGCTACTTTTCTCAGTCAATTTTAACGGTTTATTTGCTACTCGGACAGGCTCTGGTATACTAGTCCTGATTTTTTTCCGTGTTGACCTTCGCAGGACTGGGGCTTCAGGCATTAAGTCTTCATTTTCTCCCAAAGGTTCCTCGTTTTCTTCAAGTGAAGGTTCCTCGTTTTCTTCAAGTGAAGGTTCCCCGTTTTCTTCCACTGGGGAGGGTTCCTCATCTTCATCTTCACGTACACTGCGAAATAAACCCGACCATCTACGTCGTGAACTGTTCATAGTTGTACTTTTATTTAAACTAGAAAATCAGTTGAAGTTACAATGACAAAAGTATGACATAACCTCAATTCGGTCTTAAAAATACTAACTAATGGATTTACATACCCAGTTAACATTTTTCAAATAAATTTCGTTAAAAATATTCCAAATAAACAAAAATAATAATAAAATTTTTGTCACAATTTGAAAATTTAGGTTAGGGACATGGAACATCACACAACCTAAAAAACCAAAAATTCCTAACAAGAGTTTGAGCTAGTCCAAAAATTAATTAAAATTTGTCTTTTTTGTAACAGTATTGTTATTACCGACTAAAAGTCTAGGAAATCATATTTTTAAAATTGAAGTTACGGAAAAATAAATTATGATAAACATCTTTAGTGTCAAATTAAGCCCCGCCCCTATGATGTTCTAAAAATTCAATGTTTTTACTCTTTATTAACTTTAGGCTTACATATACACACCCAGCACCAGAAAACAGTACCAAACAATATAAAAAAGTACAGTGATTATAGTCTTGCCGCAATTAGTCAACATCCCATTGCCTTTTTCAAATTATCGGCAAGTTTTTGCATAAATTCGAACGTTTCCAAATAATCGCTTCTTTTGACCCCATTCATGCCTTTAATACAAATGGCCAAATCTTTAGTCATGAAACCGGATTCAATCGTATCGATGCAGACTTTTTCCAAAGTATTGGCAAACTTCTCCAATTCTTTGTTATTATCAAGCTTGGCCCTGTGTAACAGTCCTCGAGTCCACGCAAAAATGGACGCAATGGGATTAGTTGATGTTTCTTGTCCTTTCTGGTACATTCTATAATGTCTTGTGACAGTCCCATGAGCCGCCTCTGATTCCACAGTTTTCCCATCTGGGCAAATCAGAACAGAAGTCATGAGCCCCAAAGAGCCATACCCCTGAGCGACTGAATCCGACTGGACATCCCCATCATAATTCTTGCAAGCCCACACGAAGCCCCCTTCCGATTTCATACAATATGCGACCATATCATCAATCAAACGATGCTCATACCAGATTCCTTTCGCTTCAAACTGTTTTTTGTATTCCCGGTCGTAGATATCCTGGAAGATATCCTTGAAACGACCATCGTATTTCTTCAAAATTGTGTTTTTGGTGCTCAAATAAAGCGGATATCCTTGATTGAGAGCAAATTTGAAGGACGAATGCGCAAAATCCTTGATGGATTCATCAGTATTGAACATCCCGAGAGCCACACCCGCCCCCTTGTAGTCATGAACAGTGTATTTGATGGGTTGTCCCGACGTTGGTGTAAACACCATTTCGAGTTTCCCGGCTCCTGGAACGACGAAATCGGTGGCTTTGTATTGGTCAGCGTGGGCGTGACGCCCGATTATGATTGGTTTGTTCCAACCCGTGACCAATCGTGGGATGTTTTTGCAAATTATAGCCTCGCGAAACACGGTGCCCCCTATCAAAAATATGTAATGATAAGACACGATTTTGTGATTATTTACCCAAAATATTCCTGATTGTTCCATTAGGACTCTTCCACATTTGTTTCAAGTTGAATTCCTCAACTCTCTTCTCATCGGGAGTAATTGTCGCACATTTAATCCCAACATTGTACTTTTTAATAGCTTCAGCACAGTCAACTGTGACTTGATCGCTTGTTTTATCCCTGTTTTCAATCCCTAAATCGTAAGTGTGCAATTCAATGTCCAAAAACGGCAAAATCAACTTCTCCTTGATGGAATCCCAAATAATTCGGGTCATTTCATCCCCAAGGATGTCAACAACAGGACCGGCTTTTATTTTACCCATTTTTTTTTGGCTTCACGCACGACACACCCACTTACGACTTTCAAAGTGTATGAAAAACACCCAGGAGCTAAAATATAGAGAGTTTATCACGAAATGACTTGCTTTTGCTCGGAATTGAATTAATTCAGGGACGGCGATTGACAGAACGACGATGACGTTGACAGTTGGAAATGGTCAAAGGTTAAGTTTCAGAGGGGGGGCTTTTGTTAAACTCGAAAACAATAATAATAAATTATCGAAAGAAAGGCTTATCAGGGGTCTTACATGTTTTTCTTTTTATAGAAAAAGTGTGACCTTTAAAACCGATTGCGATTCAATAGCAATACAGGTGACAGATTAGAGATTGAGGTTATGTAATTAATAAATGTCAAAAAATAAAATTATTTAAAATTGTGTTTTTATTAAATAACATACAAGCAAATATTTTTTTTTGCAAAATAACAATTATTGTGTATTATTCTAATTGCAAAATTGTTAAGGTCATAAAAGAGATAAAATGTTTCATCAACAACAATCATCTCACGCAAATCAAAGGATATTTTGCAATTTATTATTGTAATTGCACTACAAGGTGTTTATTAAACAGAAAATCAAACGAATAAAAAAAACAGTAACAAGAAAGAACAATTTAACGTTGGTGCAACTTTTTGAATGTTTAATTACTGTATTAAGGGTTGCCTAAAATTCCAAAAAAATATATAGAGTGTGCCAGAACTCGCGCCCCAGAGAAAATTTTCAAGTAAGGTACCAGGAACATGGAAAAAATGTTTAAAAAATTCTATCTGTCAAAAAATTTTGACATTTGACATTTTTTATGTTTATTTAATGATGATGATTTTGTATATGTTTTTTTTAGAATTATTTAGTAAAGGTACAAAAATTTTGCCAATAAAAGCAACAAATAACATTGAACAGAGTTACAATCTAGGATACACCTTCTTTGTTTCCGTTTTTAGTAGCCTATAGCAAAAAACTTGTAAAATTATTTTCCCAACAGAAATAAATAGAGTCAAAGTGCAAAATTTAAACCCTCATAACTTCGAAACTTTTATAGATAAATTTTTTTTGGTATCCTGGTATTTTTCTCTGGGGCGCGAGTTCTGGCACAACCTGTATTTTGGAATGTAGCTAACAATTCATAAATTATTTCTTTATTTAGACTTTAACCAATAAAAAATATGTTCTTTAAGATAGAACCGTGTTAATGGTTTTATAATTTTGTGCAATTTTTGGGTTAAAAAATATTGAATTCAATAGAAATGCATCAAAAATTTAATGCATTATTGTTCCACGTAACGGTCTGTCTCCTGATTATGCACAAAAATCGTTTTGAGAATGCATAGGAGTGTCATCATTAAAAATCTTTACGCAACTAATTAAAATGTTTTTGGAAAATGTTTTGCTTCTATAAATAAGTTGAAATAAATGTTCGATTTTATTCAGACTGATAGCAGACATTCTAATTATGGCCATCGAAGACGTATGACCCAGTGGCCTCGACCACAAACACCTGAAATTTTTTTAAAATAAACCACTGTCGATGACCTCAATGCAACACGTTTTCCGGCATATTTGGCGATTTCCAGATTTATATTACAGCTCAAGAAAGTCGGCGCGAATCCTACAATAAAATGCAACCTCACATCGATGTAATAATTGTGTTTTATTCTCTCGAAAGGTCGCGTCTTCGATTTTGAAATTGCTTAATTAATTTATTTCGTAATTGTTCATCCTAGAAAAAACATCCGCCTATGAGGATTACTAATGATCTGAATTGGAACCAGAAAGTGGGCCAAATTTCGTCCACAGATGACACACGTTACATACAAATTGCTTATCAACATATCACATTTTATGACACATTACGTGATTAATTATCTAGGCAAATATCTACTATGGTCTGTTTATTAACGTGATCACAAAATTACGATCAATTACTATGTACGAAAGAGCTTTTATGGGTTATTATGACTTTATGCTAAGTAGACATTGAGCAGAAAAAAAAAGTGTTAACAATTGGAATTTTGTAGAGTAATCGATTGGCCCAATATGGACTATTGTTTACAAATGAGGGGTCAAAAAGGTGCGTGTTTTTGTTGACAGAAATGAAAAATAGTATCACATGAAAGTCGTGATGAAAAAAAGCGCGATAGAAAAGATAAAAATGACCATTTTTATAAGTGGGTTAAAACAAGTTTATGTACGGTTTCCTTTCACATTCGTCATTTAATAAAGTAATAAATGATTGTAAAGTTGAAAATTGCTGGAATTCTGTACTTAATTTATTTTTTTTAATAAATATTTAATTAGATAATGAGAAAATCTCATTTCAAACAAAAAAATTATTACATCAGAAGTAACGTGAAAGCATTCTATGAAAGAGAAACCCCAAAAAAATAAACGAATAACTCATCTCAGAAATAAAGCCTCCAGACGAAAACTAATAAAATGTGCTAATAGACATAATTGTCGAAGAAAGCTCTGGGTACATAACAGCCACACCCACCAATTTGTACTGATAATTAGTTAAATAATTACTTCTTAAATAAACCATCTTCAAGTAGATCACACGAGAACCGGCGCCTACATGACCTAAAACGTGTCGCAATAATTATGACAAAGTATCACAATTTTCCCTTAAACTAATTAAACTTCTCACAACTTTCACCTTTATGACACACGAATCTTCAAATCTGGAAAAAGACACTTTTTGCATGCTGCACCGTTTTATGAATATCTGGTGCATATCGTCTCATTTTCATGTGCATCAATTACACACAGTGAGAGAATAAGAATAAAAAAGCGTAAACAAATTGACAGGGCGGAGCTAGAGGCGGAGCCAATCATCCGAAAATCGCACACTTGATCCGTTACTTAACACATCTCGAAGTGTGGTGTTTCCTAGCAACCATCTAGCTATTGTCTTGACGATTTTTCAAATTAATGAAAAAACAAACTAATCGCATAGCAACAGTGGTAATCGCGTAGCAACCCTTGTATTTTTTGATTGGTTTATTTGAAATTTTCCGGTATTTTTCTTGTGGAATCCCTGGAGTCCAGCGTAGTGGGGATCCGCCGGAAAGTGTGTCATGAAATGATAAGTCGATCGCTGGCTCTCAAGTTCTTGTATTCTCTCGTTGCCGGCCAGCGGAGAACGTCACTATGCCCTGATTGTGATGGTGGTCCAGTTTCGAGATGTGATAGTGTCTGATTGTTGGTGAAAAAAAAATGTTAAGTTCCAAAGACATGTTAATTTTGCTATTGGTGCCACTTTTGACCGGAGCGAGCGCGACCTCCAATGTGACCATCGACGAAATACCAGAGACTTACCTTAATCTATCAGCGGGAAATTCCTTATGGACGGCACTGCTGAAGAATTGCCGCAAGCCGACGATGGCTTGCGTCGAAAAAACCGTCTACGAGTATTTGAAAAGTACGGTGGAGACTCGGGAGGATTTACACGTGGTGCCGTTTGTTAAAATGAAAAGGAATCAAGTGGACTATGACCGGATTTCCGGCCCGGAAATCGATGATTGGGATGAGGAGGAACCGGAGAGTAGTCTGGAAGCAATGTCAAGGGATTTGCACGGAAAAAGTGTCAAGTTTCTGATGACCCATGACATGGAAGTACAATTACCGGAAACGATGTTTCAAGGCAGTGTTTTGAAGATTTCGCCGAAGAGTTTCGAAGGGAATGGGGCTTTAGTCAAGTTGGAACTTCAACCCAAAGCTATACAAGGAGTTGCAGAAGGACGACTCTTCAAGAAGCTAAGTAAGTGGGAGTGAATTGCACATTGTTTGGTAATTTGATGGGATTGAAGATGTCCAAATTGCGTAATTTGGGTTGTTTTTAATTTAATATCATCATGTGAAGAGAAATTAAATCGTAAACAGTTACAATTAAATAATGAAATTCCATTGGTGCGCTAAAAAGAAACATTATGCTAATATCATCCTAGATTTTATGCGCATCATGTTTGTTTCGATTTTATATGTGAAAATTTTAGTTATTCAAAATGTAATTGCAACAATAGTGTCATAAAAATATTGAAATTACTGATTTATGCAAAGTGCTAACATTTCGGGCCAATAATAGTTTTCGTTGTATTCAAATTATCGATGTTGTGTGTTCCACTTATCTTCATTCATCGCACTTCCTCTCTTCAAAAAAGCAAAAATAACAAATCTAGATCACTAATTGAAAGAAAGTAAATTCGTGCCAAAACACCTCTATCTACTTAGCACTTTTTTGTGGACACTTCCTCTTCCAAATTAATTCCAACACAACCATAAATTACCCAATTAGAATGACACAAAAGCCACAAAATTCCATTCACAATTTTTTAACCGGAACATTGAGCTGAGGTACCCCTTTTTTCCAGAAAACTTCATCAGCGAGAAACTCATCTATGCCCTTTTGGCAATCCTCTTAGTGATCAAACTTCTCGCGGCTAAATTCATGTTTTTCATGCCAATGGCCGTGGGCGCAGTCACAGCAAAGAAACTTTTAATCAAAGTACTACTTTTCCTATTCCCGGCCTTGCATCATTTCTTCAAATTGTGCGCGTATGTACCACATGGTGCTAAAATCCATCACCACAAACATCACATTTCGCATATACATCATGTTGCGCCCCATAATAAGCACCACCATCATGGGCACCACCACCATCCGCCACACCACCATGACTCCGTCGAGGTTATACACCCGCATGCGGAAGGGCCGCCGGTGGTTGAAGGGCCTTGGCACCACGGAGGGGCTTCCTTGCACCATTCTATAGAAATAGAAGAGCCCCACAAGACGTACTACAAGCCCCATGAACAAGAATTGGAGTACTACTCCGGAGGACCCCATTTATCACACCAGTAAGTGGGTTAACGAAAGTAATTAAATTCTAATAAGCTACTTAAAATAATTCGGTTCAGTAGGTCTGACCTACCTCACTTATCGTTTCAAAATAATCTAAAAACAAGGTTAACCAATTTGCAGTTTTATCAACCATCGGCAAGACAGTCAAGAAGACAACGAAGTGCAACCACCTCGCAATAAAAAACCATCGAATCGTCCATTGACACCCAGCGAAATCGAAGCAATGGTACTAAAAGCCGAGAAGGAAGCCAAATTGAAAGCTCGTCTCCAGCAGGAACGACATCGCATACAGGAGGAAAACGCCCGTCTGCAGGAACAATTAAAACTGGCCTTGAAACTACAAGAAAAACTCAAACAACAAGCCGCTGTAGTCAAGGCGAAATTACCGGTACCGCCGAGTACTAATCTTCAAACACCTGCAACCGAACAAAAACAAGTCTATTCGGCTAAAGTCAAACAACCTGAAACGAAAAAAGAACCAACGCCGTTTGAAACAGCTCTTCATCAAGCCGCCGCGATCACGTACGACCCGTTCTACAGTCCAATTTTGGAAAAAATTGACAAGATTTTAGTCGGTTTGGGGTTCAACGAGGAGCCGTGTCGGGAACGACTCATTTGTAGTATGTACAAAAATCCGGTCAAGTTCAGTCCGCATAGTAATCTTCTCTCAGCTGAATTAAGCAGGTGAGTGATTGGAAAAAGCACAAATTGTTTCATTGTAGCCTAAAATTGTTAAAATTAAGCCAAAATTAGATTGGAAATAGCTGAAATTGCTTCATTTTTGAAGAAAACTTTTTTTAAGCTATTCTTTTGTTGAAATATTTTGATTTAGCTTGATTTCCGGGTGAAAATTAAGCTAAATTTATTGGAAATAGCACAAATTACTTTATATTATAAGAAATTATTTTTATGAAATACTGTGGTTTAGAATGATTTTTATGTTGAAATCGAGCAAAAGGGGATTGAAAATAGATCAAATTATTTTATTCTGGCAGAAAACTCTTATTTAAGCAGTTATTTTGTTGAAATACTTTGATTCAGGTTGATTTTCGATTTAAAATTGGAAATAGCACAAATTGCTTTTTTATTTTGACCTAAAATTTGATTTTAAGCAATTATTTTTGTAAAAGACACTGATTTAGAATGTGTTAAAATTGAGCGAAATTGGATTGGAATAAAACTCAAATTGCTTTATTTTGACCGAAAACTGTTACGTAAACATTTATTTTCTTGGAATGCTTTGATTCAAATTGATTTTTGGCTCTAAGTTAAGCCTAATCGATTGAAAATAGCATAAATTGCTTCATGTCAGTCTAAAATTGAGATTGAAGCATTTATTTTTTA
Source organism: Tribolium madens (assembly GCF_015345945.1). NCBI lineage: Eukaryota > Metazoa > Arthropoda > Insecta > Coleoptera > Tenebrionidae > Tribolium > Tribolium madens. The sequence continues at coordinate 261,197 of NW_025400983.1, forward strand.
AAGTACATTAATTTAGAATGATTTCAGTGTTAAAATTAAGCAAAAATGGAATGGAAGTAGTTCATTTTGTTTTATTTTGGAAAAAAAACTGCTTTTTAAGCATTTCTTTTGTTGAAAAACATTGATTCAGATTGGGTTTTAGATTAAAATTAATCCAAATCGATTGGAAATAGCACAAATAAAATAAAATACATTAATTTAGAACGAATTCGTGCAAAATTAGATTGAAAATTGCTCTATTCTGGAATAAAACTGTATTTGAAGCATTTATTTTGTTGAAAAACTTTGATTCAGATTGATTTCTGGCTGAAAATTACCAATAGTGTGTCTAAAGTACCGAAAACTGGAGCACACAATCTCTTCCTGAAGAAATTCCCAGCGAACTGAAATTGCACAATTTGGTACCACCAAAGGAATTGAGCAAATGCCTGCCTGCCATTCATAAATTAGGCATAAGTGGTACCGTTACGAGGTATCAGTCAGTGTGTTGGAGATTACGCAGGTGGTACTACTGAACCGGTTAAGAAGTAAACCATCGTGTCGATGCACTATTTTACGTCCATCCACCAGCGAAATTTTGTCCGAACTATTCACTCTCTCCGCCTCTTGTTTATGTCCATATCCGGAGCAATCCGGACCATGACCCCATTTTTTGCCACAGTGAAATTCGAGGGTGCAGATCGCTGGGTTTTTTCCAAAATTTTCGACACAATGACTAACTGTTGATCTTTATCTCGCATATACCATACATTCACCGACACGATTTTTATTCATTAATTGCTTAGTATTCAGTTTGAGATAATAGTAGAGTTTTTTCGGTACTTTTAAATAATTAACAAATATTGCCTTGTTTGACAACAAGCTTTCTAGTTTCAATAGAAATCGGAGAGAAATCTAAATATTTAATGTTATTTTTCTTTTCAGAGATTCCAAAGAACTGCAAAAGCCCACAACCACCAACGCTGCCGTCATCCGATTCTATCGCTATGTGCAAGCAGCCAGAGATGGTCAAGATAAACGTGAATGTCTAAGACTTTATCCTTCATGTTCCATAAATACAGAACAATAAGTGAAGTGATGACATTTTTGTGTAAATAAAGCTCAGTCATATTGTAAATAATTAGTTGCTTTAAGAAATATGTTATTGCTCAATAATGACGCTTTTGTAGAAAAAATAAACAAAAGCATGAGTAAATCTAGTGTAAGAAACACTCTGACAGGGATTTCTGGTAGAACACTAGTCAGAGTCGGAATTGTCGAGTACCTAAGTTATTTTTTAGACTGTGAATGGTTGATCGATTGATTGATAGTATCATTATTTATTTATGTAATTTATTTATTTAATTATTTATTGACAACTGTAAATTTGTAAAGTTATTTATAATTACAACAGGTACATAATAAATTTAAAACTTGGATTTATGTTTTAATCTTTTACCTTTCCTTTAAATAAATTTACATAAATTTACATTCTCTAGTAAGTCTGTGAAAAACTATTCGTATGCAAAATAAAAGGGTAGTAATAAAGCGATCAGTAAATAATTCAATTTTGATCAGTATACAATGATAAATGATCAGTATTTAATTAATATTTGCAGAGTAAAAATAATAAATGCTAAGTAAAGCGCGCACAGTATTTTATTGTAATTTGTTCACTAAAAAATCCAATCTGCACAGTAAAAATAATAAACGCTCAGTAACTTCAATCAAAATTAGTAAAACAACATAAAATTTAAAGAATGTTTAGTCTTGGTTACATAAAAATGTATGGTTCCTGCGCAAAAATGTTATTTATTATTGGTAGTTATTTTTATATTAATGAATATTTATTATTATTGGAAAGTGGTGTATGTATTAGAAAGGGCCCCTGCGCATGAATGATTTCAGCAAGGGCTGGAAACTGTGCACAAATGGTAATCAGTCTAATCAGCGTACGCCAATCTTTGCACCGCTGCTTCTGATACCACAATTTTGTCGTTACTGTGCATTTATTATTTTTATTGATCAAAAATCCTTGTCGTTTAAATAGTATACTGTACATTTAATTTGTTCTCAAAATAAAATCACATTTTGACATTTGTAGAAATCAAACTCCTACAATTTTCCTGTAAAAACTCTTTTTCCTTAATTTTTTGCTGCGTAAAACAGTAAAATCCTTTTTAAATAAACGGAGCATGAAAGGCTAGAGGCGGAGTTAAACAGTAAATAGGAGGAGCATGACAAATTTTAGGCGGGATTAAACCAAAATCAGCGGTGAATATCTATTTAAAGGTGGAGTTAAATAAAAATTCTACTTTTAAGCAAAATTAAAGAACCACCAACGTATAGTCACAATGTTACGAATTTAAACTTATTTTTTGTGTTTTTTACTTTTTTAAAGTTTCTATTTGCATTATTTTCTTGCATCACAGGTCAAAGTATTAGAATACGCTTCTTTGTCACTGTTTATTGCAATATTTTTCTGTTTATTTGGTTGCATACTTTACTTATTTAAAAAAAATACAGGGTGTTTCACACAACTTTACGAGACTTGCGCCTAATGTACTCGCCCAAATATACAAAAATCACAAAACACTAGATACAAAATATACATATTTAATTATTTAATTTTTGGAAACCCATGACAGTAGTTGGCAAACTAATCAATGTTTTATTAATAGTCATAAACTGAAGTTTTTCAGAAACAATTATCATTTGTTCTATCAAGAGACGGCATGAATATAATTCTAGTTTATCTATCTTAATCACTAACTAACTAAAACAGTGTAATTTTTGAAAGGGTGAACAAACTAGGAAAGATTATCCAGTTTTTTTAAAATTTGTAATTGAGTTCGTATCGGAATTTGTATTATTGATTGCATATTACAGGCGCAGACCTCGTAAAATTTTGTGAAACACCTTGTATAAAAAATAAAAATTATGATAAAACAGTTTCTATCAAAAGGTGCATAAGAGCCCTTACGACGACACTGTTTTTTTTGTACAACTGCAATATTCTGTGTTGCACAAAAATTTTGTCAATTTGTTTCATTTTGAATAGTACCTACTTATACAGAGTGGTTATAAATGATTTTCATCTAGCCAGCTTTGGAATTTTTTGCATGTAACTTTATTTGTGCCGCTCTACTTTTTTGAAAGCTCTAGTTCTGTCATTAGTGTCACTTATTAATGAATAATAAATTGTTGTTAATTAAACTTTTTTGTTTTAACTAATTTCAAATAATTGAAGTCTATTTTCGAAGTGCACGATTTTTTAATTTTGAGTTAAACAAGTGGGTACCCCCATTTTCGTAAAGCGGCATTTTTTATTTTACATGGAAAATTCACAGCTGGCTAGATGAAAATTATTTATGACCACTTTGTATTTAGAAGCTTCTTTTTCTCTTTTCTTTATCTTAAATTTTCATCGGAAAACTCTCACCGTCCGCGTTTTCCGCCGAAAAGCTATGCCATCGCGGAATCCGGGCCATTCAAATCACGTCCAACCCGATTGAAACGCATTTGGTTTCTGTTTCCGTTCGTCAATGTATAAAACGTTTCCCCAACTCAACTTCCCATCAAATTCCACCATGAGTTCGAAGTTGGTGTTGGTGTTGGCAGTCGTGGCTTTGACCCATGCCGATCCCTCGGCCGTCGATGTCCTCCACGACATCTACAACACGTGTCTCAAAGACTTTTCCGTTTCCTGTGCCAAACCCAAAGCTCTAGCGTGGATGAGTTACGTCGCGGATAAGCCCGAGATCAAAGTAACTGAAGATTTGGTGATTGTGAAGAAGAAAAGTTTGGAGGAAGAAAGAGGAGCTCCTGAGGATATTTTCGACAAGTTTGAAGATTTCTTGCAGAGTCATGATGTGGTCGCGAAGGTACCACAAGTGTTGCAACCGGGAGGGTTCCTAGGAGGGTTGGTACCGAGGAGTTTGCAACCGGAAGAAGTCAAAGTACCGCTCGCAGTCACCGGTAATTCTCACTCCAAACAAAAATCATAACTTTTTTTTGGAAATAATTTCAGGACGTTCAAAAATCGTCAAAAAAGTCATTGTCCCATTCCTTTTGGGACTCAAATTCAAGACTGCAGTTCTTGTCCCTCTGGCTTTAGCTTTGATCGCTTTGAAAACATGGAAAGCACTCACTTTGGGGCTTTTGTCACTGGTTTTGACCGGAGCTTTGCTCATTTTCAAACTCTCAAAACCTAAGGTAAGTTTGGGATGTTTTAGACAATTACAAAATAATTATTTTGTTTATTTTAGATAAATTACGAAGTTGTACATTTCCCGCATCATCATGATCATCATGTTGATCATATTGTTGATCACCATGAACATCACCTTGATCACCCACCTGCGGCAGGATGGGACCATCCAGGATACGGAAGGGAGTTGAGTGCTCAAGAAATGGCCTACAATGCCTACTTGTAAAAAGAAAACCACCGATTTGTTATTTATTGATTATTTAATAAATTATTTTTGTTGTACAATTTGGGTTTTTAATAGCAAAACAAACAAAAAACAAGTAAACAAATCCTTTGGCTTAATTTATTTCAATAACAAGTGTTAAGTAACAAACACAAATAATAATACAAAAAAAAAATATTAAGAAAACTTTTAATAAAAAAAATTAAATGAAAAACCCTTAAACTTTTTCCTCGACGATAAAATTTATTATTAAACGCACACTAATTTTATTATTAAGGTCCTCCAAGATTAAATTATTTGAATTCATCTTAGTTTTATTATAAAAATCTCACCTTCATAATTAATAAATTTGCCTTAACATTATTGGGAACAAATTTTCTGATGAATGATATAGGAATATAATTTACGTGATTTTGAAGCAACAGAACACACAGATGTTTTTTAAATTTTTTAGATAATTTGTAATCGAGTCATCTTTATATCCGAAAACGTATGTCTTTTTTTGAACTAACTGTCAAATACATTGACAAGTCTAAAGGTGAAACGGCAAAATGCACTGAAATTAGTCGCCGACGTATAATAATAGGAAATAGGAGCGTTTTTTCTTGAAGATAAATCATAAATTTAGTAATTAAATTTATCATCTTTTTGATAATGTCATTTTACCTTTCAGCTTGACATTTTATTTGACGTTTCACAGACATACGTTTTTAGATCCAAAGATGACTCGATTACAAATTATCTTCATCTCTTGATATAATATTATCTTTATCTTTTCACAAAAACTTTATCTGATTAGATAAAAGAAATAAAAATTATTTATTAAGTTCTTCCAAAAACATGAAAAATGGTCAAAACGTCATAATATATTTGACACCTGACGACTACTATAAAAATCTAAAAAGAATAAGATCGTTGCCATAGTAAATGACCATTTGACAAAATATTTTTATTTAAATAATTGCCATGGTAACAAAAATGTATCCATTGAAAGAATATTTTAATAGGATTGTTGTCATAGTCATAGAGTTTTGTATACAAGAATAATTTTAATTAGTTAATTGTCATGGTTACAAAAATTCATTAATAAAAACTATTTATTTGTCCCACAAGTGTTTGTTTTTCCTCTTTCTATGTGATTTTTTTACACAAACAATTATTTTAATTATTTTTTACACCTTGATTTTCAAATTCAAATTTCGTCAAAAATCGTTTTTGAGCCGTCGCAACGAAAGCAACATCGTTCTAAATTCCTGCAAAGCTCCGTCCTGAATATGAATTTCGTCCTTGTTTCCTCCTGAACCAAAATACGTGAAGAATCCGTACATAAACACAATTATTATTCATCACGGTGTTCCTGAAGAACAAAGCGTCCGGTTCAATTCCGATTGACCACTTTTTAACACTTCCACACTTATAAATAGCTAGGGTGTGTTCAATTCAATCATCACATAGTCTTCGACCATGACGGCCTTCAAAGTGTGCGTGTTTGTAACTTTAGTGACACTTTCGAGTGCTTCCCCGACAAAACCTGCCTTCTGGAAAGGCACTTCTTTCGATTCGAGTGTGGAAGAGATGAGATCTTTGTGTACGGAGGACGATCCAATTGCTTGTCTTAAATACAAAGCGATTTCTTTCCTAGACTCAATTTTACAAAAGGATAACTTCCAAGTAAAAACAAAAACAATTGGAAAATCAAGACAAAAATGCGTTTTTTTTTAGATTAGTGAAGGAGTTGAAGTGACTAGAAATAATAACGAAGTTGTTACAAGCCGGAGCGAAAACTCAATCGAAGACAACATTGAAGGTTTCATCAAAACTCATGATGTCAAAATTGATGCTCCATTGTTCGGAACCAAGGTCACTCTTGGTGCCAGAAACTTGGATAGTGATGAAATTGATCTTAAATTGAATTTCGGAAGTCCAGTTGAAGGTAATGTCAAAAGATTTTAATCAAATCTAATAAAAAATTTCAGCACGAAAATCTAAACTGAAGAAGATTGTGATCCCAATTCTGGTGTTTGTTCTACTGAAAGCCATGACTTTGGTCCCTCTTGCGCTCGGAATTTTAGGCTTGAAAGCCTGGAATGCCCTTCAATTATCCTTCTTCTCCTTCATCGTCGCTGTAGGTTTAGCCGTTTTCCAACTTTGCAAGAAAATCGCCTCCGAACACGCCCCACCTCAAATCTCGGCACACCCACCATGGGAAGCGGCACATTACGCCGCCAGAGCTCTTTCAGACTCACAAGAAGCCCAAAATCTGGCCTATTCCGCACACAAACCTTAAATTATTGTATTTATAACGAAATAAAAAATTGTTTTGTTGATTCAAATTTATTAAGCTAAATTCTGAAACCCTACAACTATCGAATGTATCGACATGTAAATTACAATTGCAACACCGGCAGTGAATAAAATAGCACGAGTCGGTTGAGGAGCGGCTAAAAATGCATAAACTATTGTGTGAAAAGTCCGAATTACCACGAAACCAAAATAAAGAAAACAAGCAACGGTAATCGAAGGTTTAGTCCAGAGATAAGCAAAAGCGCTGGTCCAAAAAATCGGAATGTTTTCCAAATCGTTTAAGTGCGCCCTGAAAACTCACAATTTTCAAAAAAACTTTCAGGAAATACCAACCTTCGAATCCGTTCAACTTCATCGTGTGTTTTCACTTGACCCTTGTTAAAATCCGCATCTTCGGGCGATAAATACGCCTAAGAAAACTTACAAAAACTTGAAATTTTTATAATCAAGACTTACTTTATGCACAGCTCGTTTATATCCGGTGAAAAAAGCCAACAAAATCATTTTAACAACAAGGAAACAGGAACTGATCAAATAGGAGCAAAAAACTGGGTTTTTCAGGGAGAGAATCTCCTCTACAACCATTTTATCGGTTGCATTTGTCATCACTGAAAAGTTTGAGGAAGTCGCGAGTGACAATAATAGATTGATCGTCAATACGTTTCAATATTTAATGAATGAATATGTAGGAGGACTATTAAAAATAGACAGAAATTTTCAGTGAATTCTCATTAATTCACCCAAAAATCAATTCGATGGCCAATTTGCAAAAGAGAAGTGAATTAATTTTAAAAGTGGTCAATTAGTAGGGAAACAAGTACAAAGTGTATCGATTCATCACGTGACGTATTTAATTTTGAGCGAACAAGATGACGGAAGTTTATTTGCAGAAATAGATTTCATCAAAAATTGATGAAGAATGATATTCTGAGTAAAACAGTAAAAATTATTTAGATAAATGTCAAAGTCATTCAGATTATTTATCCTTACTTTGCATAAATAAAAATAATGAAATAAAAAAGTAATAATTTCCATGTAACCATGGAAAAATTATTGTTAATAAGTCAGTTGTCATAGCAGCAAAAACGTAACTATGGAAAAAATATGGTTGCTCTAGTAACAAAAACACAGAATGAAATTTGATTTAAATTTTTCAGGTTTAGCACCGATAAAAGCTCTACCTCTTTTTCAAGTGTAATTCAGAAACCACCACATGTAATTCAGATTAGTCAATTTAGTTTCAGAAAGCATAAATTAAAATTCCGATTAGTCATTTGTATTTCATAAAGTATTAATTAATTACATTACATGTAATTCAGAGCAGTAAATAAATTCAATTTCATGTTACCTGTAATCCAGAAAATTTCAATTGTCATTCAGATTACTTACTGTTATCTCAAAATGAAGTTTACATAAACACGAGTTATTTTATTTTCAGAATTAAAGAATTACATAAACTTGCCATTTTGCAAAATAAATAAGATATTTTATCAAAGGAATTTTGGTAATGTAATTTTTAAATGAAAATAACGAATTCTGAATTACAATTGACGAATTCTGAATTATAACTAAGACTTTTTGAAATACGATTGACTACACCTTTTTCAAGTGTAATTCAGAAAGCGTAAGATATATTTCAGAAAACGTTAATTGTTTCAGAAAGTGCTAGTTATAATTCAGAGTTTGTAATTTGTAATTGAGAATTCGTCAATTGTAATTCAGAATTTGTTATTTTTATTTAAAAATTATACCTTACTAAAACGTGATAGCTTGAACGCTCTCACACCCGTGTAAAACGTTAATTTAACCATCTTTGTCATAAATCTTCAAAAAAAATTTCAAATGTTTAAAGTGCGCATAATTCGACAGATTGGCTCTTTATGTATAATCAGTGCAAAATTTAGAACAATTTGAACCACACCAGGGCCGTAATGAACAATTTTCTGATTCAAAATAATCCAAAAACTCTTAAAGCAAGCAAATTGATAGATACATCGCCTAAAATTAATTAAGCGTGTCTCAAAAATAATTACATTACTAAAATTCTTCTGAAAATAAAATATCTTATATATTCTGTAAAATGGCAAATTTATGTAATTCTTTAATTCTGAAAATAAAATAATTCGTGTTTATGTGTAAACTTCATTTTGAGATAACAGTAAGTTACTCATTTGAATTACAATTGATGTTTTCTGGATTACATGTAACATGAAATTGAATTTATTTACAGTTCTGAATTACATGTAATGGTTTCAGAATTACAATTGTTACTTTATGAAATACAATTGACTAATCTGAATTCCAATTTATGCTTTCTAAAATTAAATTAACTAATCTGAACTACATCTCATGGTTTCTGAAACTCATTTTACTCTTCTGAATTACAATTAACACTTTCTGAAAGACAATTGACTAATCTGAATTACATGTGATGCTTTCTGAATTACACTTGAAAAAGGTGTAATCTGAATTTCATCTGAATTTACGCTTTCTGAAGTTAAATTAATTAATCTGAATTAGATCTGATGGTTTCTGAAATTCAGTTTACGGTTCTGAATTACACTTAATACTTTCTGAAATACAATTGACTAATCTAAATTACAATTAACGTTTTCTGAAATATATCTTATACTTTCTGAATTACACTTGAAAAAGGTGTAGTTTCTCTCAACCGTTCCCGATTTGCGTCCAATCGAACTTCCTTCGACCCTAATAGCGTCCCACAAACAAGGATTCGTCGCCTTTTCCACTTTTGGTTTGTTAAAACCAGCACACTTACTTTCCATCAGTACCGCTACCGTGAACAATAGTATAAATACTTAGGGTGTATCACTCATTTATCATTCAACACTGACTTCTGGTGCGATAAATCACAATGAGGCTGCTTGTAGTTTGTGTTTTTGCTATTGCAGCCTGTGTTAGTGCTGAAGAAAAAGCACCAGAAGATTTTAGTGTCTCAGATTACATCCAAATCAGCAAGAACGGCAATGAAATCACCGGCAGAAGTGATGATTCGTTCGAGACCACCGTTGAAGAGTACCTGAAGAGTCACGATGTCACTTTGAATCTCCCGGTGATTGGCTCGACTTTGAGCTTCACGGGAAGAAACTTGGACCAGGATGAAGTCGATGTTAAATTCAGATTCAACACCGGAAGTCAAGTTGAAGGTATTTAAAATTGATTCCTCCTCCAATTTTTTGACTAATTCGTTCTTCACAGCTCGCAAGAAGTCCAAATTGAAGAAAATCTTCGTCCCCATCTTCATCTTCATTCTGATTAAAGCCATGGTTATGATACCGTTAGCTCTCGGTATTCTTGCGATCAAGACGTGGAATGCTTTGCAATTGTCTTTCGTTTCGTTTGTTGTGGCTTTGGCTTTGGGTGTTTGGCAGTTGTGCAAGAAAATATCGGGAGATAATGCACATCCGCAGATTGTTGCCGCTCATAGTCCTTGGGAAGCCCCAGCTGCTAGAGCTTTCGGAGAGGAAGCCCAGAAAATGGCTTATTCGGCTTACGCTCCTTTGTAAAGTGTGTGATATTGTTGCTATTTATTGAGTGTTTGTGGATATTATTTAATAAAAATATTATTAAAAAACACTGACTTTTGTAGAGTTGTCCTCAATAGAACATACATTGTGTTTAGACTTTTAAAAGAGATTACAAAACATTACTATTGTAATCTTAATAGTAAACAAAACGATTAAAATCTAGCATTTTAACCGCCTAATAATAAGTTTTTTATTTGAATAATTTAAAAAATTAGAATATTGAAGGTTTTTACAACCAAATTTTGCAAAAAACAACAGATTTTGCGCATGTTATATAGGTAATACCTATGTTAACAAACACGATAAAACATGAAAGTAATTAATTTTAAAACCATTAAGAAAAAAAAATATGAAAAATGAAATTAAATGTACTGCAAGAAATAAAGTAAAATGTTTTTAATTGGCGTATTAATTATTATTAGATCCTTTTCTTTATTTATCTTTGACCAAATATCTAAAGACAGAAAAGTTAACAAAGTGAATTTGCAATTTAAAAAGTAAAGAAAAATCTGATTCCTATGTAGATTTTTTTTTAAATTATAAAGATGTGAGAATTTTATTCGTATTTGTCTGGATCTTTAAAAAATCTTTTACAATAAAAAAAAATATAATTTGCATCTACATTTTCTATTTCAAAAAATAACGTTAATTAAATGATAGTCGTTATGGATATACAGATTGATAAAATTTTATAATAAAAATTAAAATCCATCAGAAATTAATTTCATAAAATTTTACTGGCTGTGTGAGCCATTGAAAGCATTTATTTTCAAGCAATTACTTTTATATTTATTATTTTTTCCTATACTACTCCAAAAAATTAAAGGAACAAAAAGTTTTCCTAAATTTTTTGGTGATTTTTGAAAGGCTGTAACTCATCGAAAAATAGTCGTATCTGGATAAAAAAAAACTATTTTGAAGCTTTAAGTTTCTAGTTTTGAGATTTAATTTAGTTTTAGACACTACCCTTATGTTCTCTGTGATATCGATAATCAAAGACAAAATGATCTTTTTTCGTTTAAATTCAGATATCTCAGCGACAAATTGACGTAAAGAGAATATAAAAAAAGCATATTAAAGATGTATGAACATCCTGCCTATGTATTGACTTAATTTTTTTTTAAATCCCCACGTGCGTGGATCAAATGCGAAAACAAAAAAAATTAGAATTTTTTTTCTAGCGCTATTACTTAGGATTACGTGATAACCGTAACACATAAAAAAAAATTGCCAAAAGATCTCAAAACTAGAAACTTAAAGCTTTAAAATAGTTTTTCTTTAATCTAGATACGACCATTTTTCGATGAGTTACAGCGTTTCAAAAATCAAGTAAAATTTTTTGTACCTTTAATTTTTTGGAGTAGTGCATATAAAATAGTGTTATATGTTGCAATTTTTTGTAACATTAAGAACATCCAGTATCGGTATTACATATTTAACATACTTGTAAAAAATTATTGGATAAAAAAATACCACAGTCTTAGCAAAAATCAATGAGAAAGATTTTAACAAGGGAGAAGTAATTTTTTCTTGAAGATTTTCAGGACAATAAAAGTCTTCAATCAGTGTTTTAATCTTTATTTCATTTTTGTACACATAGCACAAAAAAATTATTTTGGAAATTCAGAAATAAATGTTTTTGGTGGAAACACCAAAATTTGAATAAAATTGCAGTTTGTGGTCAGTTCATGTCTTTAATTTCCCTAAAGAGTCTCCTTTCTTGCATACGCAAAATCGCGATAATCCCTTTAGATAAGAATTATTCTCATCCTGAAACAATGTCAGTGAAACCAAACGTTCCACATCCGTAAAAAATTCACTTCCTTATCCACTTCCAGCCCAGACACGGATTTTTTAGCGGAACCGCTCCATAAAAGTTGTACTATTTAGGTATCAATTAACAATCAAAACACTTGCGATCCCCTGACCGCTATAGTCCACTATATAACCGCGCCCACACTCATCATCAACATTCATTACCGATCATGTGGCGTTTGACAGTTGTTGTTTTAGCCCTTGGTGCAACTGCAGCACAAAATGTTTCACCCAAAACGGGAGATGAACTCGTCTCATCTGTCCTGAAAAATTGTGCAAATATGGACTGTGTCAAAAGCAACGTTTTGGGCTATTTGGACAACATTCTGAAAATCGATAGTGATGCAAGAAATGCAAAGGTGGTGAAAAGACTACGAAAAAGTTGATTTTTAATCAATTGTTGCAGAATATCGACGCTGCGATCTTCAAACGAGCGGCGAAAGTTCTGAAAACGCACGAATTCAGGCTGAAATTGCCTGAAATGATCTTCGACAAGACTGAAATTGTTTACAATCCCAGGACTGGTCTCGATGTCGCCACTACCGATATTGAATGTAAGTCATTTGTTACAAAAAGGGATAATCATGAAAAGGATAATTTTCAGCTCGTGGCTTGTTCCTCAAAAAGAAGATTCTCCTCCCCTTCCTCCTCCTCCTGAAACTGAAAATGAAAGCTCTCATGCCAATTTTCGTCGCTCTGATCGGTCTGAAATCACTCAAAGCTCTCATTCTCAGCAAATTGGCCATTTTGATCGTCCTCGGTTTCATAATTTACCAATTTGTTGGTAAAAATGGTATGCCAATGCCCATGTCCATGTCCATGGCACCGGCTGAACCACCAGCATCCATGTACGGACCTCCGTCCACGGCTCCACCAAGTTCGTACGAACCAGGATGGGAACCCAATCAAGGTGGTCCATATTCCAGAGTCTGGACCAATGACAATTCAGCACAAAACATAGCCTACTCGGCTTATTACCCCGGCCCATCGAGTACCACCACCTCACGTCCTTGATTTGATCCTGCGAGAGCCTTAAAGTTATTTATTGTTGCACTGTTGGAAATAAATTATTTTGTACATAGTGACCCTTTATTTCATTCATTGAAATTGTCAAAAGGCATTGTCAAAAATGTTTTTTGTACATAGCGTCGTCTGCGTTGATTGACAGTCAATTACAGATTCATTGAATAAAAAAATTGTATTGGTGTAGAAATTTGTTTGAAAAAAATCTGAAAGAAGAAATTTTTTTCAAGAAGTTAATGGTTAGGAATTATTGTAACCAAGTTTGAAGGATAAGGTAGTCTTAGGTGACTTATTGTGTTTTTAAGTGGGTGAAAGCCTTTAATATTTTAGACAATTAAAGTTTTTGTACCGATTTCACATCTCTAGTCATGAAAAAAGGTTTAGAATTTTGTAACGAAAAATTGAACAAAGTTCTAAAAAAAAATTAAGGGTAAATTAAAACATGGATTCTCTTAATATCTTAGAACTATGGGTTGGAAGAAAAATTGAGAGAGAATGTAATTATTCATATCAAAGAGCTTTTAAAACATCTTCATTTGAACTTCAAGACAAGAAGTCACCAGATATTTATTTAATTTGTCATTAGGTATTTAAAGTGAGAATTTAAGCTTGAAAGAAGGGGTTATAGACCAAATGAAAGAATATATTTATAAATAGAAAATGTAATATGGAAGAGTAGAAGAATCAAAGAAACTAGTTTAAATTAAGAGACTTGGTTTATTATCATGGCCCGATGAAAAATTATGGTAAATATAAAATAAATGGGATAAAAAAGATAGAATAACCAAAAAAATTAATGAATAATACTTAACAGATATTAAAAATGGCTTTAAAGTAAAAGATTTTTTTTATGAGGAAATATTGTGTGGGTTAAAAATTAATATTTATTAATAATTATAAAACTCATATTTATAATGAATAAAAATTTAATGAATTTCAAAAGTAATAAAAAATATTCATAATTTTACCAAGAATTTTTTTGTTGTTGTATCACGTGGATTGAAACCCTAATTTGGGCATAGAGTATAAAAATATTAACTCTAAATCCTTTTTTTAATATTAAAATTTAAATGAGATTGTTTTATTTAAATTTTTCCTAGGTAATTTTTCTTTAAACTCAATATTTGGTTAGTCATTTAGTGTAAAATAACTGTTATTTTTTAAAAAGCATTTATTAAAAGACAATAAATTGATCCTGCTGTAATTCGTTCCTTTCTCTTCTTTTACGCTGCTATTTTTATTTCTGTTTGGAGAGAAACCTAGAAGGAATTTTAATTAATTAGAATTACAGTCAATACTGTCAAATAGTGACCCTTTATTTCATTCATTTAAATTGTCAAAAAGCATTGTCAAAAATGCCCAAAAGAAAACGACGTTCATCTCTATGCAAAGAAAGGTAAGCTACCACAAAAAATTTTGAATGATTTGAAACAATCGACGAATGTGATATGTGGCGCCCCCTGGCGACTAATGTGCAAATTTCGCACTTTTCCGTTCAGAAACCTTTAAATTTTGTTCCGGTATATCACCCATCCTTGAGTAACAGCCTTATCACGATAAAAACCTTTCCTCCCACTCTCAATTTCTCAAAAAAACACTTAATAAAAACACTCATCACTCATCAACCGACCGCCATCATGTCCTCCAAAGGGTAAATCGGCGAAAAATAACTTAAAACGCATCCACAGTTCTTTTTTTAGACCTCCAATCACAAAACTCATCGTGGAAAATTCGCTCGAATCGTCGAATTACGATGGAATCCTTTTGATTTCTTCGCCTGGTCAGCAGTTAAAATCGACAAAACTTGGAGATGCCCTCCGAGATGCCCTCCTCTTAGATCCGACTCTGGAATCGGAAATTGCGATTTTGCCAGTTCCGGGCTTACCGGCGAAGCGTTTGGTGCATTCACCCACCGGAAAAATCGATCCGGATTACGATGACGTCAGAGTGTTGAAAAATGCAGCACTGAAAGGCATGAAACGGGCGCTGAAAGCGGGAATTTCAAAACCGTTGCTCGTCGTGGAGGAAACTAGATTCGAGAATGGAGAATTGGTGACTTTATTAGGGGCATTGGAAGCGGTATACGTGGTAAGTAAAAAATATCTTATCAGTTTATCACAAAAACGTGACTTTTGATGCTTATGTTGCCACCAAAACACCGGAGTTTTCTTTTAGCCGATTCAAGTCCGTGAACACGACCCGACGAAACAATCTCCAATAAACCACCTGGGGGTCTTCTCCTCGGACCCCAACAAGACCAAAACTCTGGTCGACTTGGCCACCATCCTCGAGAGTGGTCGTCGAGTAGCGTGCGACATCGGGGATGGTGACCCGGAACGTATGTCACCCCCTAACGTCGAAAACTACATTTTGGACGTCTTCTCCGGAAGCAACATCAAACTCCAGGTGATCAAAGACCCGGAGCAATTCAGTCAAGAGTTTCCGCTTTTTGAAGCGGTCAATCGGGCCGCTTCTGGTGTTAAACGTCATCAAGGTCGCATCGTTTTCATGGAGTACTCTCCTACAGATCCGGGCCAAATCCAGGAAACTGTCTATTTGGTCGGAAAAGGCGTCACTTATGATACCGGAGGCATTGATGTTAAAATTAATGGAGCTATGGTGGGGATGTCACGGGATAAATGTGGGGCTGCTGCTGTTGTGGGGTTCCTCCAGGTGGTCAGATTGTTACAACCGAAGAATATCAAAGTTGTGGCAGCGGTCAGTTTGGTACGGAATAGTATAGGGTCGAATGGTTACGTCGCCGATGAGGTCATAACGGCAAGATCCGGAGCTAGAATCCGGGTGGGAAATACCGACGCGGAAGGAAGAATGGTCATGGCTGATGTTTTGTGCAAGGTTGGTTGCCTACTTGTGCATATTTGGTTGCCTATAATTCAATAGTGCCTGAAATAATTGGGCTGAAAGAGTCACATTTATTGCATCATTGTTTGAAAAAAAAAAAATTTTCTTGTTTAATTTCTTGGATTTCATCATATCTGAGTGAAAATCTATTTATATCGGCGCCTTGACAACTAATCGTTTAGCCCCGGGGCTGAAAACGCCTGAAAAATGTGCATTATCTGAAGCACGTGCTGGTGCATTAAGCTGCAAGTGCAGCTCACGTTTTTCGTTACGTAATGATATCGTATCGATGATTTTAACAAACACGTGTGACATTTAATCGGTAAAAATACAAATAAATGCATAATGAGGAGTATTAAAATGAGAAGTTATGCAGTTTTTGTATCGGTGATTATGATTTTTTTTCCATTTGTCTAATTAAATCAAACAGTTTGAATATAGTTAACAATAATAAATAATAAGAATTATCGATGGAAAAAAAGTGATCATTGCTCGATTGTTTATTCACATTTTTATGTCGCGGAGAAGGAAATATTGTGATTACAGTAATAACAGTTAAAAAATACAGTTGAATCGAACGGTGATGATGTCGCCTTTAGTCATTCATGATGCTCACCTCTAACTGCTATTTTTCTCTCAATTAGGGATCAAGACAGCAAAAAAATCACTGGCGCCGACTTAAATAAATAGTCTGCAATTCTATTTAACACAAAATTAAAAGAAAACATTTGCTAATTTCAATTAAAGTAATTGGACAAAAATTCAGTGTCATTAACCACTATTTACAGTAAGGATAACGAAGTAAACTTTTTTTTACTAATAGTGTTAATTATGTCATATTTGTTATTAATTAGTATCCATTATACGAAACAAGTATAAAAAATGCCTCAACACCCATTTCAATGACGAGGGATTTCATCAAATCAATAATTTCCGGGAGATTTCAATGCGAGATTAAGACACAAATATTATTTTCTTGGAGATTTGAACGCTGCATGTAGACAGTTTGAAGCAAACAAGTTGAATTTGCAACGTTTAATCCACATTTGAAGAACAGGAAGACATGAAGCAGCAAGTAATGTAACAAATTCAAAAGTGCAATAGTTTCTCCGGGGCATAATTAATGTTCAATACATCCACATACCCCACGACCAACCTTCGTAATATTTCAACCACGCCTTAAACATTTGAATCGATTTCCGATTCTTAAGCTTATAAAAATGGAATAAAACCGAAATTTCCGTTGATAAATCTCCATCTTAATTGAAAATTAATTTATACCGATCGCTAATTGAAAAATCCAGATAATTTATCGAGATTTAAAGTAAATTTACACAGAGGAGAAGAACGTGGATGACCTCACGATTTCGGTCTCTCCATTTCGAGCTTTAATTGGACGTCCTGTTTCAGATGAAGGAGTTGGCCGTGGATGCCGTCAATCCGCATCTTTTCACCGTCGCGACGCTCACAGGACACGCGTTTCTGACAGTCGGCGAGGGATATTCGATCGGTAATTGTTTTTTTTTTTTTCAGCGACCATAGCGGTAATTTAAACGCGAAATGAGGACGCATAGCGGATAATTTATTCGATTGCACAGGTCAGATGTGTGTGCGTTTTTTTACAGTTAGCGAGGAGGCCGCATTTGGCATAATGAGAACGATACAATAAAAATCGTGCACGAAATTTACCAATGTTCCGTTAAGACGAACCATGGTTTACTGTTAGGGAAGCGAATTCCAGAATGATACGTAACCGGATTCTGGAGGGAAACAAAGGTGATCCGGGTCGAAGATTTCATGACAAATCCTGCTCCCATATTTGGAAATCGGCAAAAAATTGCACGACATTTATCGGAAATTTCGACAAAAACTCACAATTTTTACGAAAATCAACTAAAACACATAAAATAATAATAATTTACATGGTTTGGATCGTGTTATCTACGTTTAAATCATAATTGCATTCGGAGACTTCAACACTCGAGCAAGACAGTAACCGCAAAAAAGCTCTCCTAAACACTTAGTTTAAGTTGAAATCTCAATTATTTCGTGGACACGTTTCCAAAAAGTGTTATTTCATTTCCTAACCCATTGCAACCTTGACTTTTCATTCGATTCATTCTTCGCGAAAGGTCAACTTGCATGCAAGTACATCGTAAACACCTAACAGTTTAGTGTGTAATAATCGTTTTCTATATTTATCATCCTGATGTCACCAGTGATGGACAACGGTCCGGCTTTAAAATCCGGAAATTCGATCCGGTTGCAGACCGCCGGCGACTTGATCGGCGACATTTTCGAAATCTCCCGGATCCGATCCGAGGATTTCGCTCAGCATCGCGGCGAAGCTTTCGGCGACGATGTCAAACAAGCCAACAATCAACCGTCGTCGAGGACACCGAGAGGACATCAAGGTAGGCGTAATTCTTATATCATTCTTGTACCTGTTACATATTATTGCATAATTCTCGCAGTGCATTGAATAAATTAGAAAGAGGTGTGCAAAAAAACGGTTCAATGTTATTGATCTGAAACACAAAAAATTTACAGGACCTGCCGCATTCCTGATCCTCGCTGCAGGATTGCAGGAACACGGATCGGGAAGTGGGAAGCCGCTGAAATACAGCCATCTTGATATCGCCGCTTCGGCAGGAGAATTCCCCAAACCGGCCACAGGAGCCCCGGTTTTGGCCCTAGCAAAGGCATTTTTACTGGATTAATTTGTACTTATTTCGTTTGTTGGTTAATAAAGCCCAAATTTTGATTTCTTGTCTGACTTTTGGGTGTGGTGGTCTTGAGCTATTTTTAAGTCCAACTATTTTAATTAATATTAAACGATTTTTTTCTTTGTTTTTGTTTTTGTACTATGTTTGACCTTAATTATTGCAATTAGAACAGCTATCGTGTCAATCAGGCGCCAGAGTGTTTTTGTCAATTTTTTCCACAAAAAATGCAACAAAAACACAAAGAGGAGCTTTTTTAAGAAAAGCTCACGTTTTTTTGGCCATTTTAAAAATCAAAATTCCGTTTTTATGGCTGCACCAGACAAAAAATGGTCAAACATTTATGGTAATACGTTTGCATCCTCGATCGAACCAATTTTTACAACATTATAAAACAAATTACGCAAGTCCTTTGTCGGTACCACCCTCATTTCAGGTACTGTCTAGTTTTTACGATTCTCTGAAATATTTTTTACGACCTTTTCATCCCGATTTGAATATTTTTGCAGCGTGAGATTCGCAAACAACTTCTTGGAAGATTTTTTTGTGTGTGATTGGTCCTAAACTACTTAAAGGGCGTCATAAATCTTGCAAAAACCTCTCATAAATCACGCTTTTTTCGCGAAAAAAACGGTACTTTCACATTGACTTTCTCCTCGAAGGGGGCAGTGTATGTTAATAGAACATTGACACGATGTAGGTTAGAGGAATAAATTTCCAGGCATTTTATATGCCGAGAGGATAATTCGCGGCATTGTCTGGCCACAATGGCCAGGTTAAATCCGTGCCGTGCATAAATACAGGCCCGGCTCGGCACACAATGTAAATCGCGACGTTTTCCAGGCCCAAATGCACTCGCAGAGTCCCTCTCTGGGTGAATTTCTACGTGCACTAGGTGCGTAATATATGCGTGAGCGTGATACTGGTCTAATTGGCAACATCACAAGGAAATGAACGCAAATTGTGCTTCTAAAAATAACGCCATACGTGCATCCTCTTAGAGAGTGTTTTAGCATTACTGAATTACTGCCATAGTTCGAATTGTGTTTATATGCAGTCGGTATACTAGTTCTAGGAAAGTAATGACATTGCAGTGCATGTCCGCACTTTCATTTCTGAATGCATCACGCACTTGACTTGCGAAATCTAATGCGTAAAGCATCCTCGAGGTCGGGCAAAATTCTGAAAATATACTGAAAAACATCATTACACTTAGAGACTTCAACAGTGGCAACGACAGTAACTAACTGAAAAAATATCAAAATCCGGGTTAAATAATTGCGAAAATGTTAAAAACTCAATTCAACCATTACGCACAGAACTTGAGACTATATTATTTCACCACAATTATTTTTATTTGTATTAAAATAAAACTATTTCTTGTCTTAAGCAACAAATAAGTTTACTGAATTGTTTGAATTTTCTTGTTTGAAATATTTTTAGATTCTATTTAATAAAAGTTTGGCAGTTCACGCGGAGAAAGAAAGTTATCTTACTTTAAAAATATTTGGTTAAACAGATTTACTTCAGTCATGATAAAGAATTATTCTTTTGAAAAAATATCTGAATCAATTGAAACCACACATAGTTAAACTAATATTTAGTACCTAATCTTGCACTGAATATGATTTTTCTTGAACCAAATTAGTTTTCTTGACTTTGTCGCTTATGCTCGAAAACCGTTTTCTATGCATATCTAATGTTTTTTTATTAAAATAAGCCAAATAAAAAATGCTTATTGTGCATATTTTGGCAACTTCGTGCATATTTTGGGAAATATATATTTGTGCATATTTTCTTCAAATCACAAATTTCCTATTAAAAATTTCAGTTCAAGTTAAAAATTGTATAGTTTAAGAAAAATGATTCGATTAGAAAATATTTTAAAGATAAAACAACCGGTAATTCGTAAACCAGACTCAAAAAAATTAGTATCCTGCTGGGTTTTATTCGTTTTAAATTTGTTTTATAAGGTATCAAAACAAAAAATCATTTGTTTCCAAAAAATAATAATTAATATTAATTAAAGTAATATAGAAAAAAATATTCTTATTTTAAGAACAAAACTTTGCTTTGTTTTTGAGTTATTCGATTTTTATTAATAAATTGCAATTTATATTAAAAAAAAATATTTAATATAAAGTAGATAGTAATCCTGTAGATCATGACCTTCATGAGAAAAATGTTTTATTTGGTAGGTTGCCATTTAAAAAATAAACGATGTGATCTGAAAAGTACAGATTTCTTAGAAAGGCTTAATTACAAGGTTATTAAAATGGCTTGTCTGTGCCAAAACCAATTTATTTATTCTCTTTTTGGTTTTGCGTGATGCATATTTGGCATATATTGGAGCATATTTCTTAATATCTTGTGCATATTTTTGTGAAAACACGTGCATATATATGCGCATATTTTACGAATTTTTCGTTTGTGAGCAGTTAAAAACAATTTTTTTGACACTAGGTAGCTTATAAAGGTGAATTGTACGTTTCGCTTTCCAAAATATTTTGATTTCCTATTAATATTACTTGTAGAATGTTTGATTTTTTTAATGTTATAGTTTGACATATAACAGTTGTATGAATGCCATGTTCATTATTTTTATAATAAAATTATCTTTGTAATAAAATAAGATTATTGTATGTATAATTTACCCAAGAAAATTGAAAAAAATATTTATTTGAATGAAACGTTACAATTGTTAACTTCAAATAAGGATGTGCTCAAATAAAATAAACCAGTTTCATGAATTGATTGAATTTTTTATTTCAAGAAAACAATTTCTTCTTCCAAAAGTTCCATATTTCAGAAGAAATTATTATTCTTTATTTCAAGAATTAGTTGATTCCACTTCAATAATAAACGTTATTTACTCTTAATGTTGTATTTACTTGATTTAAAACTTAATAGAAGTATTTATATTGAACCAATTATGTTTCTACTCAAGAAATGCAGGTTGAGCAAATAATTTTCTATTTTGGAGAATATATTTACTTGCGTATATCGAAAATTAAGAATTATTTAACTCGAGAGTTTTTTTTTCTCTGTGCAAAAACGCTCCTTTTTGTCATGTGCCCCCAACGATTTGCATATCTGAGAATAAGGTCAAGATAGTCGCAATAAAACGACTTTGTGCTTTACCGCCGAAATGAATAAAATGCAAATTCCGGGAATGTGCCCTTATTTCCAGGTAACGTGATGCAAAAACTGAAATTCACGCACGCCCACTGGTGGAATGTCCTCAATTAAATGACGTAAATAATTGTTGTTGTTCGGTTATCCTTGACCAATTAATAATCGAGTGCATTGCTGGAACAGGATTTCGATTTAAATCAGGGGAGCAATGCGGTACTATCCTTGCGGTTGAAATGCAATAGAAGTGTGGCCTTGAATTGATTGCATTACTTTTTATCGATTTATACTTTATTTTTTCTATTATTTGCAATAGTTGTCACGTATATAAAGTAATCTTATTATTGCCTTGAACTTTATTAAATGATTCATTTCCTATCCTATTATAATATCTCTCCTCCGGAATTTTCTGAAATCGATGTAAATAACGTGGAAAATTGCGAGTGCTTCGAGGTTAACCTTGCGATATTTTTAGATGCGAATGGGAGGTTTGCCACGTGGTTTTTCCGGAAAAACTACCAAAAAACAATTGATTGTTAAAATTGTGCATTCTTGTTATGTTGAAAGGCAAATTAACTAAACTGCAATAAAATAAAAATTTGCATAGATTAGTCTCATTTCCGGTAAAACCAGCTATTTATAAATAAATAAAAAACTTTGAGAATGCCTATTAATTAGTGTAGCAGAACGGCAAAAAAGCCCCACTTTGATTTTTTTATTTATATTTCGCTGTGTGAAACCCCTTATTTGCGTTCCACCATAATCACTGTCAAATCTTGCGCTCCAATAAATAAAATTACCATCCCACACGATTGAAATGATCGATTCTGATCGATGGTATAATTTCGCGTTCGCGTGCAGAAATGCAAAGACGTAAAATCAGTCAGTGAGAGATTTTCGAATTAGTGAAACAATTAATTCGACTCTATTCAGTTCTGCAGTATTAAAAAGTTCACTGACACCGGGATTTTTTTCTGTTTCCCACGTATTGATCTACCTGAGGAAAAAGTAAAAGGGAGGAAGGGTTAAAAACACAAAAAAACCGATCATTTCCGTCATTTGCAATGATGACAGATGTTGAAGCAATAAAAATGACGAATTTGGATGTTCTCAACACCCGCCCTTGTGTCCGTTCATTTCTAGGAAATGAACGGTAAAGTATAAAAAAAACAAGACATAGGGTGCCTTCCAACACGGAAGAACTTGAAACGACCTAACGGTAAAACAGGCTAACAAATGGTCCATTTTGAGCTCATCTACATGATTGGTAGTTGGCCCTCTGACTCGGTCTCTTTTTTCGGTGCATTGGTTGAAAAGAGAGACGCCTTTGGATGCATTCCGAGGGTGTGTTACGTCAAATCGGACGTTTCTTACACGCACCTGTCGAACTCAAGGGTCTCTCTCACAAAATAAAACCGTGTAATTAGTAACGAGAGAAAAAAATCACTCTTCAATGCTTTTATGACGGTTTAATACTGATAGTGTATTGACCTATGCTATGGTCGAACTGGAATAACCATCATGGGACTCTAGATTCGATTCTTTGATGATGAATGGATCGAATCGTTTTATTAGCCATTTGTTCCCAACTCCTCAAAACCAGTTTGATTCAATTTCACCAAAAAGTTTGAAAACCAGTCACCAAAATAGATTCGGTGTTTGTTTACGTCTAATTCAACGATAGTGATGCAAAGGTGAACGACCTGACAAAAAACACAAATTCAGCAATTGTTAATAGCCAAGGACAAAGTTTTTGCGACACCAAATTTCAGAAAACTCGTGTTTGAGTTAAATAGAGCAGTTTCGTTTGTAAATCATTTAACATTATTGTAATGCTAATTGCTTGTGCTAACATTATCATTAGAGGTGTTAGGCAACGCTTCCGCATGAATCCATGCTTTATTGCTCCATTCATTCAAAACGTTGTATTTTCGGGAGATCTATTAAAACATCGTTAACAATAGGAAGTCGATACTTCTTCCTCATTGTCTTTTGTGATTCATCCACAGAAACACTTTACTTTTCCATAATGTTCATTAAAATTTTATGAAGTTCAACAACTTCTACCTGAGGTCACTTTTCAATACTAATTTTTAATAACGCAAATCAAATCTAAATACAATTGCCATAAATCAAAACAAACTTGCAATAATAACTCTAGCCAACCTTGGCCAATGACTAAATAAGACCGCAAAAAATTCCGAAAGGCCAAAACGGAAAAAACAACACAAAATACTGAAGAATCTTAAGTTCTGTGAAAAATAGTATTACCAAATTAAGTTCAAAAATTTCGGGATTATGTGTGCCTGAAAGCAACAAAGCTAAACTGATTCAATTAATATAATTTGCTTTGCAAATAAGTCGCGTCTAGACAATCCAGCGTGCGAGTTATCCATCTTGTGATTGTTTGTAAACACATAAAATGGCGCATATCGCACGTACGTCCCTGAATACTTTCGGGATTGTTTTGTCCACAGCTGACTGCGACGGCCACAATCGTGACGTCACAGGTGAATGACTTGCTTACGTCACATTAGTTCAATGGCAAATCGCGACCCAGATCTTCTGCAGCTTGCTGTGATGTGTTTTCCTATTGCCAAAAAGCCTTGTAATATTTCTTGTATCAAAACAAGAAATTACTCCCTAGGATTTGGGGATATTTGTAAATAGGTTGCCATAAACAAAAGATTAACTAGTGTCAAAATTTAGGTTAAGTCACCTGTCAGCTTGTATGCATAATTTAATTGAAGTTGACAGCAGGGGTAACCAACCCTAGAAAATTCTAGTTACAAACAACATGAAAAACGTAATTTTCCTAAAAGGTGATAATTTCTTGTTGACAAAAGGAAGACACCAGATGTGAAAAAATATATTGAATTTCAGCAGCGTGGATTTTTTACCGGGCGCACGTGCACAATTTTTTAGGCTTGCACCTATCCACACAATCGCCGCTTTTTTGTCAATTTTGATAAAAGAAAACGAAAGCGGAAGACTTGGGCACGTGGCCAAATAATGTTTGGATCGATTCTGAAACCAGGAAGCGAACGCCAGCTTGAGCGGAAGAGGAAATATTGCAAACTTGCAGTTAATAAGATAAGTGCAATGTATTGTTCGTAATTGAGCGTTGGTTTTGATTGAAATTTTAATTGCAAGAAACGGCCAAAATGGAGTGACAATAAATCATTACAAGTTTGACAGGTAATAGCTACCGCTAAATTTCCAATACTTGTCTGCAAAAATCATAAATTTTCAAGCTGTTGACATAAATAGAAAAGGATTAGTGGACCTGGCAGTTCATTAGAAACGTTCTCTCTACCTGATGAAGATAATTCCTTCTGTGGTCGGTAATGTCAACCCAAAAGGGTTTATAATTCATTGTGACTAAATAACTTTGCTTAATCGTCTTCTTCTGCCTTCCTGGAAGCTTACACAAATTCTGTTTTGTTCTCAAACATTATCAGAAAAGAGAAAATTTGCAAAGTAAATAGTCAATTTGCACTCACTTTTGGCAAGTTTGCCTAACCCGAATTTTTTGTCCAAACTTTAGATTCCAGATTTTAAATCAAGTTTTACCATCTTATGTTTTTTTCTAACAAAATCAGTAAATTTTTTCCGTAAAAAAACTGTCTAAATCGAGCAGTGCAAGCGGAAGTAGACATTTCAGGCGTAATTTTGCAAAATTCTGACTTGTTTTGGCGAAAATTTTTAAAACATTCTTCATTGAAAACTCTTTAAAATGAGATGAAATTTTAAATTAGGCAGATTTTTTTTTTTTAAAATGCAAAACATCACAAGACAATCTAAAATTATCAATTTTGTGAATTAATTCCCACAATCACTTCTAAATTTAAACATTTGATGTTACCATCGAAAAAAATGTAATAAAATCATCAAATAAGAATGATTTTTTGCTGAAAATTAATGAAATATGCAAAAATAACAAACTTCAGATTTAATTTTGCAATTTTTTGCTAAAGTTCAATAAAATCTTCTAAAAAAAGCGTTAGATAGAACCAAATTAGCCAAAATAATACATCTGTTTTTTTTTAATTCAAATGAGGCCGTTTTTTGTTTATCAAATTTAAGCGTTTTTGCCCATGAGTTTAAAAAAAAATAAACACACACAAAATTAAAGAAAAAACATTTCAAAAATGTATATCTTCAGCCTATTTTGAGTTTGTAGAAAGTACGCTAAATGATAACAAACAACTGGGTAAATAATTCTTGCAACCACTGCCAAATTTTTAAATACTTGGTGCTAGTAACAACAAAAATAATCAATTGATCAAATGAGAAGGTTTTTTTATTGAAAATAAAGCAAAATATGCAAACATTTTAGATTTTAAACCAAGTGTTAGCACCTTATGTTTTTTAAGAAGATTTCTTAAAATCAGTAAATTTTTTTGTGTAAATCGAGCAATTCAAGCAGAAATGAGATATTTCAGGCCAAATTTTTTGAAGTTTCTGCTTTGCTTTGGCTTAATTTTATTTTGCATAACCAAACTAGTCTATAATGCGATGTTCTACATTGAATTAACAGGGGGTTTAATTTTTATTATTATTTGTGTTAAAGCAGCATTTTTACAAAAAACGTATGCGTTGAAAAGAATTGCAAAGAAAAATGGCAAATTTAGATAAAATCATGACAATTTTTGAGAGAAAAATGTTTTTTTTTCTGGAAAACTCGGAATAAAATATTATAATATAATTCATTGTGACTAAATGACTTTACTTAATCGTCTTCTTCTGCCTTCCAGGAAGCTTACACAAATTCTCTGTTTTGTTCTTAAAAATTATCAGAAAAAGAGAAAAACGCCAGATTTTAGTCGCGAAAATTTGTGATTTAGATTTTAAACCAAGTTTTACAATTTAGTTTTTTTCTAACAAAATCTCTCAAAATCAGTAATTTTTTCCGTAAAAAAACTGTCTAAGTCGAGCAATGCAAGCGGAAGTAGACATTTCACGCTTAATTTTTGCAAAATTCTGACTTGTTTTGGCGAAAATTCCTCATTGAAAACTCTTAAAAATGAGATGAAACTTTAAATTAGGGAGATTTTCTTTATAAGAAACGCAACACATCGCAAGACAATCTAAAATGATCAATTTTGTGAATTAATTCCCACAATCACTGCTAAATTTAAACACTTGATGTTACCATCAAAAAAAAATGTAATAAAATCATAAAATAAGAATGATTTTTTGCTGAAAATTAATGAAACATGCAAAAATAACAAACTTCAGATTTAATTTTGCAATTTTTTGCTAAAGTTCAACAAAATCTTCTAAAACAAGCATTAGATAGAACCAAATAAGCCAAAATAATGCATCTGTTTTTTTCTTTTTAAATTCAAATGAGGCCGTTTTTCGTTATCAAATTTAAGCGATTTTGCAATGACCTAGGATTAACCATGAGTTAAAAAAATAAACACTCACAAGAAGAAATTTAAAAAAACATTTCAAAAATGTATATCTTCAGCCTATTTTGAGTTTGCAGAAAGTAAGCAAAATGATACCAAACAATTGGGGGAAATAATTCTTGCAACCACTGCCAAATGTTTAAATACTTGGTGTTATTATCAAAAAAAAAAGAAATTGTAAATTAATAAAATGAGAAGGTTTTTTTTATTGAAAATAAAGCAAAATATGCAAACATTTCAAATTTTAAAAACCATTGTGTTACCACCTTATGTTTTTTTCTAAGAAGATCTCTTAAAATCAGCAAATTTTTTTGTGTAAATCGAACAATTCAAGCAGAAATGAGATATTTCAGGCCAAATTTTTTGAAGTTTCTGCTTTGCTTTAGCTTAATTTTATTTTGCATAACTAAACTAGTCTATAAATGCGGTGTTCTACATTGAATTATAATAACAGCAGGGGGTTTAATTTTTATAATTAAGTCGAACAAAAAACATATGTGTAAAAAAAATTTGCAAAGAAAAATGGTCATGACAATTTTTGAGAGGAAAACTCGGAATAAAGTAATATAATATAATTCATTGTGAGTAAATAACTTTACTTAATCGTCTTCTTCTGCCTTCCTGGAAGCTTACACAAATTCTCTGATTTTAGTGCCGGTTTTTGTCTATTTTTAACGTCGCGAAAATTTGCAAAGCAAATAGTCAATTTCGGTCAATTTGCACTCACTTTTGGCAAGTTTGCCTAACCCGAATTTTTTGTCCAAACTTTAGAGTTGAGAATAGTTAGCACCCAAAGACCAAGTTCTATGGGTCACGTGTGCAAATCCCCCGTCAAAATAAGTGTTTTTTGGGTTTGATTTTTTGGTAAATTAGAAGTGAGTTCATCGTCCTCGGTTAGTCACCCTTTACCCCAGTGAACCGTCGGCCAGTCGCACACTGACCGCCTGTTGGCCTCCCCTGCGCCCCCTCAACGCGGAACCGCGACACATACCCGACCTGACCCACATTGACCAGGAAGCGTCGCGATGTCGTGACGTTCAATGCGATGTCATCGAACTCGCGAATCAGCTGAATTCGCGGTCGTTGACTCTCTTTCGATGATTCGGCGTTTCTCGCCATTTCGTAATCACCGCCGAATGCAAATTAGTCAGGTCAGGTCATTTCTGTTTCTACGGGAGGTGCATCTGGCAGCTGGGGTGACCGAAAGAGCTGAAACTAGAATGGCGGATCATCGACCTCGCAAAGTTAGTAGGTCAGGGCTTGCGGCGGTCAAAGACCTGCCGGTCATTTACTCATTTCTACTTTGTTCGGTGGCTTTTGTCGACTCAACACTACAAAATCCTTAGTTTTTTCTTTTTCGTGATTGAAAATTCACGCATCCACGCGCGGGAGGACGCCACCGGTCCCCAGACGCACAGATCCACAGACACACAGACATATAGACATAGAAATATGCAGGCGGAACATTAAATACAACTTATTCTACTCTTTCCCAAAGCGAGCTTCGACTATACTTGCAACCACGGAAAGATGATTTTTACGAATGCACCAACGAGAACTCACCGGCTTAACGAGCCCATAATTGACCCAACTGTGCTCCAAGAAACTTCATAAACACAATTCTGTGAAATCATTCCCACAATCGTGCAACTATCGAAAGAAATTTTGCGAAAATTACGCATTTCGGGCTTAATTTTGCAAAATTATGACTTGTTTTGGCGAAAATTTTCTAAATTTGTTAAACACACCGAAACACGAGTTTTGAAATAAATTTGGCGAAAATTTCTCAATAAATTATCGAGATTTCCACAATCACTGCTAAATTTGAATACTTGATAGAATCATCAAATAAGAATGATTTTTTGTTGAAAATTAAAGGAAATATGCAGAAACGGAATAAGCTTAATGATACGCAAAAATAATAATAATTCCCGCAAAATTTTTAAATATTTGATGTTATCAAAAAAAAAATGATAAACTAATCAAATGAGAAAGATTTTTTATTGAAAATGAAGCAAGATATGCAAAAATTAAAATGCAAAGATTTTAAACCAAGTTTTATTATCTTATGCATTTTTCTAACAAAATCTCTCAAAATCAGTAAATTTTAAACTGTCTAAATTTGCAAAATTCTGACTTGTTTTTAAAAAGTTTCAAAACATACGGGTGATAAAACTTTAGCGAAAATTCCTCATTGAAAACTCTTAAAAATGAAATGAATCTTTAAATTAGGGAGATTTTCTTTAAAAGGAACGCGAAACATCGCATGACAATCTAAAATGATCAATTTTGTAAAATAATTTCCACAATCAGTGCTAAATTTAAACATTTGATGCTACCATCAAAAAATGTTATAAAATAAATAAGCAAAAATAACAAACTTCAGATCTAATTTTGCAATTTTTTACTAAAGTTCAATAAACTCTTCTGAAACAAGTGTTAGATAGAACCAAATAAGCCAAAATAATACATCTGTTTTTTTTTAATTCTTTTCATTAAGTTAACAAAATTTCTTCAAATAAGGCCGTTTTTCGTTATCAAACTTAGGCACGGGATTAACCGTAAGGTTAAAAAAAATGTGTTTAACCAAGAAAAATGACTGCAAAATTTTTAAATACTTGATGTTACTATCAAAAAAATAAATAAAAAAGTAATATATTGATCAAACAAGAAGGATTTTTTATTGACAATGAAGCAAAATGTCCAAAAATTTTCAGATTTTAAACCAAGTTTTACCATCTTATGTTTTTTTCTAACAAAATCTCTCAAAATCAGTAAATTTTTTGTCTAAATCGAGCAATGCAGGGGGAAATAAAACATTTCAGGCCAAATTTTTTGAAGTTTCTTGCTTTGCTTTGGTTTAATTTTATTTTTGCGTAACTAAACTAGTTTATAATAATTTGTATTATTATTAGTGTTAAAGCAACATTTAAAAGAAAAGTCGAACAAAAAACAAAAAAAAATGTATGTGTTGAAAAAAATTGGAAAGAAAAATGGCAAAAGATAAAACCATGTTAGTTTTTGAGAGAAAAATGTTTTTTTCTGGAAACTTTGAATAAAATGTGTTTGTAATGGATGTTTGCATGGATTCAGAGTGCCTTTGAAGAAGGTCGCGTCTTGGAATGAGGCTCGGTGGCCTTTGGTGGGGTTCCATATGGAAGTGTATCTTAGTTCCACCGTGGGAACGTCGCGAGCTCCGTATCCGCATATGGTGGTGTCCGATCTGCGCTATAATTAGCGACGTTGAAGCGGCGTATTGATTTGGTTTTTTGGCCCAGGTGCTCCCAATGAATGGGGCCCATCTAGTGGACACGAGAGCGTCAAAAGCGCAAACCTCCTGTAACAAATGGTTTTATAAAGACATGAGACGACCCCCTGGTGAAGGGCTTGTGTTAATTGGGGCGACAGCAAGGTGTGTGTCCGAACTCTTCAAGGCGGCATGGCACATGCCGATGACGGATTAGCCCTTGTCCACCCAGCAGATGGACTCGACAACTCACAAAACACTTTGTTTTTCCACAAGTAAACAACTCGGTGAAAAAATAATAATAATACCAAACGAAAGTTCCCGGAAGTACGACGTGAAAGCGCCGGGAAAGTTAAGGAGTGGTCGATGACTCGCGAAAACAATGTGAAAGTTCACAATTCCGCCGAAAATCGACGCTGATGAGTGCAACCAACATCAAGAGACAAAAATATAATAAACAAGTTTATTCACCTATGATTTGAAATGTTGATACTACCTGTTCTGGCTCTATAAAATTGCAACGACTGATAATTCGACAAAGAAAAAATTTGCAAAAAATCACAGATCATTAGAATACCAAGAATTAGGCCTTGAGGCACTGCAACACTAAAAAGACTAATTCGGTTTGTGGCCTACAAAAGTGTCATCGGCCAGTGAATGGCAACAGCTCATTTTTTATTTTCACCAAATAAGAAATGATTTCTAATCTAGAGACTGGATAGTCAAAAAACAAAACTGTTGCAAAAACGACAAAAAAGCGAAAAAAACTATTCTCGATTGCTGCTTTATTTAAAAAATCCACTTTTTCTAACGAAATGAGAGTTCCACTTGATTGCAAAAAACACAAATTGATTTTTTTTATACTGTAATTTGGCCTGTTAATAAATGCCCGTTTTTTGACGTTGTCTTTGTCACAATTCACAATTTCACAATTGTCAGGCATCTTCCAAACTTCTATCAAGTTTTTCTATTTTATTCCATTTCGTTTTTAGCATTGACTATGACACTGCACTGGCAAGACCACCCAACAACATTTCTTTTGATAGTTTTCTAATCTTTTTGGAAATAACCTTTTTCACACTATGTAAAAATTTGACAATTTTGTTTTTGACAATTTGCGTTTTTTTTGCACTCAAGTGTACGTTTCCGAAAATGGTCAAGTTTTTAATGTTCTATGAGGTTCAACTATGAGGTTCAAAAAACGATTCATTTTTCATGTTTTTTATACAGGATGTGTGTGTCAGTATCATTAAATAGACATAAAAAAATGTCAAACGTCAAAAAATAAATGTCAAAATTTTTTGACAGAGAATTATTTTAACATTTTTTCCATGTTCCTGGTACCTTTACCATGTCACGTCTGTTCGGTCTTTTTGACACACCCTGTAGCTATTAAGACAACTAGAGTTTTATAGACAATTTTTTTAACTAAGTATAAAACTCGTGTAATATTGAATCAGAAATTTTACTAAATTCAGGAATTCTTATAAAAAAGTATGTCAAAATAATGTAAAAAACTGTCAAAAAATATGCATCAGCGTATTTTATAGATTTATAAGATATGTTGCCATTGACCACGTTATACAGGATGTGTCAGAACTCGCGCTCCAGAGAATAATTTCAAATAAGATAAGATACCAGGAACATGGAAAAAATGTTTAAAAAATTCAAAAAATAAAAGTTAAAATCCAGTTAAAAACTTCAGTTTATGTATATGACGTTTCAATGGTACATTTCCATTTTCTTCAAATATAAAAAGAAAAAAAACGTGTCTAAAATTGACAACACTGCCACGTGTGTGGCACCACATGAAACGTCATATACTGAAGTTTTTAACTGGATTTTATTTTTCCTAGAATCTCACTCTTATCAATCAGAGTCCAAGAAATTACAACAAAATTGACATTTATTTTTTGACATTTGACATTTTTTTGTCTATTTAGTGCAAAATTTAAACTTCGAAATTTTTATAGATAGAATTTTTAAAATTTTTTCCATGTTCCCAGTATCTTAACTTTTATAGCATTTTTCTCGGGGACGCGAGTTCTGGCGCACCCGGTATAGGTGTTCCAAAATTAAGGTTTTAGAGTGGAAAGTCTGATCTTTGAGGAAATTTTGACATTGACAATTGTTAAAAAAAGGACTTTAATTAGTATTAATTTTAAATATTAAAACAGTATTTGAGAAATGAGTGCTAAGATTAAATTTGTTCACGTAAAAGAGTTTTTTTTTTACTTAAAATTTGTGTTTAATGAAACCGAGACATAAAAATGAGTTTTAGCTTGAAATAAATGTGTCATAACCCGAAATAAGCAGCCATGAACAGTTACTCAAAGAGAAAATAAGACAAAACGAATAAGAAAAGATCTTTTCTGAACTAAGTCTGTTTCTAGAAATTTCTATGATTTGAGCGATGTTTTTTTTGAAAAGCTTTAATAATGTGTTGAGTAAGGTTAAGCGGTCCGGCAGTGGTCCAGACCCCGGATGAAGAATGGTAAATTACCGTCCGAAGAAGCCAAGCAAGGGGTTCAGTGGCAGCGTGAGTGGGTCAGGGCTGGCGTGGCGTCCCGACGACGACCGACTCCCACTCTAGTTCTTATGCGCCGTCCCATCACATTTAAACGCTGGTCGTTCCCACTTCGGTTCATTCCCAGCGCGAGTCGTGCCAAGTTATGTCAGGTCTCGATCCGACCGGCCTTTACTAAAAAGCGACAAAATCGCCCGTGTTTTCACCATTATAAATAATTTTCTCTCGCAAAATAAAATCAAATTCAACGATGGACGGCGGCAAACTCGACCCCACTGGACAGTACTAGAAGTGTTGGTGGTTTAGTGGTGCTAACTCCTCCGGTCTAACAATGAAGCTGAACGGCGGCAAGAGTCTGGATCCAACCGGACTTTACTGATGTGGCACCGCGACGGAGGCGATGGCGGACGTCCGGAAACGTCGAGCGGTCGACGCCGGAGACTCCGGTAAGTCCAGTTCCACTTCCGCGTGTTTTTCTCCGGTTATTGACCCAAGTTTGGAACTCATTCGCCCACCTTCGCGCATCATCATCATCATCATTCCACACACGAATTTACATTTCCAAAATTATTGCCAAGATCATTGACCACTCTCAAATCCAACCTGACTTAACCTACAAACGCATAACCCTTCTTCTTCCTGCAATCAATGACATGGGTACATTGACCGCCCGTTTCGACTCTCGATGATGCTCCTCTTCAGGGCTGGACTCGCCGAAAACACGCAACCTTGCAAGGTGAAGGCCCTCTAAGACACTAGGTCACTCTTTGGGGGGTTGTTAAATCACTCTTTTCTCTTAACACAATCACATTTCCGGATTGCAATCTATCAAGGCCACCGTTCTAAAGCTTTAGGCTATGCAGTAAACACTGGCATCATCGACAGGTAGAAGGGAAATGACCTAAATTAGGAGCTTTTGGTATGCATCTAATAACGAGGTCACTTTTTGCCCAATTAACAAGGCTCAATCATGGCCAAAACAATCACAACCATGCTCTTTAATTAAACATTTAACATTTTTCTTGTTGCAGATAAAATCGCCTCTTTGATAAAACAACACACTGCCACATAAGTTACCACCTATTCATTCATCTGGATGTATCAAGACTGATGTTTGTTGATTTTATTAATTATTAAGATATTTTGTTTTTTTATTAAATTATATTAGGTTAAGTTCCTTAAGAATGACATTCAGTTTTTCTTAATTTGTTGTATATAATTTTTTAAAAAACATTTCTCAACTTGTATATTTTAAGCTTTGCTGCTTTTTTATATTCTTGGAAATGAATAAAATATTTTTTATTTAAACGTAAACTGCGTTTTCTTCCAAAACCCCCTCGTGGGTAGGTAAATATCCATCATTTTCCCATGTTTTCGGTAGATATCCTCCCACATGTGTCAGGTTTAAATAAACACGCGAACCGCAGAGACCATTAAAACACTCCTTCGCACTTCAGTGGGAGCTTTTGGTAGATGTCGAAATCTTCAAGTTCAAGGTTTGAGTAATTTTGTGCAAGGTTACTTAAAAAACGAAAGTTATGGCGGTTTTCTCGTGTTTAGGTAGAAATCATGCTAATAATCCGGTAAGACCAGAAACGCATTCTGCATAAATAGAGAGTGTCGGTCTTGGGTCTATTTACTCGTCTTAATTTCGATGCGATTAATAATAGAAAACTCTCCACCTGTTGTGTTGTAAATTATTCGAATGGGTGCAATTAGCATAAAACTGGATCCTTGACCTTTATTTATTTTGTCTCAAATCCCGGTTTCGCCCAAAATATTATGTATTATGTCATCTGATCGCGACCTCTCGATCCTGACCTAACCTTTAGCAAAAACTTGCAATTAATTCCAATTATCTGCATGTAGGAGAGAAGGTTTCTCTATGGTCGCACCTGACCTCAACTGTAAGAAGCGAGGTTATAACTAATTTTCAATTGATATTAGATACAATTATTGCAAGAAATTGTTTTTGCTATGATTAATACGAACTTGCTGATTACGAATAAGGAATTTTTTTGTGAATTGCAAGGATGTTAGATTATTAAATAGGAGACCTTC
This sequence comes from Tribolium madens, assembly GCF_015345945.1. NCBI lineage: Eukaryota > Metazoa > Arthropoda > Insecta > Coleoptera > Tenebrionidae > Tribolium > Tribolium madens. The sequence goes on from NW_025400983.1 coordinate 296,268, forward strand.
GGTCTCGCATAAATAATTCATTTGGAATTGAAGATAAGAAAAAATCTTATCATTTGTTTATCATTTCGCATTCATGGAGAACGAGATCATAAAATATGTTGTGTATGATGTGGAAATTGTAGCACGTTTTAAACCGACCACTTCATCTTCAACTAAATTAATTGGAACTGAAAAGAAGCAAAAAACGTCTCTTCTAGAACTTGAAAATTTCGAACCAAGTCAACAACCTATTATGCAGAAATTCGGATTAATTTCCTCAAGTTTTAATTAGTTGAGACGTTCCAGCATTGTGTCTAGTAGCATCTCCCATATTTAGTCGCCGCCGCCTTGATCGGATAACCCTTTTATTGGTTTCATTTTGAACCAAACGCGGAATGTGTATCAAATTTGGCTCGAATCCAAATTAGTAAATGCAGTTTTCAGTCGGCTATCAAATGTCAAATATGGTACGGCATGCGGCCGTTGGTGAACACGTGCACACATCTCCTTCTGGAGGGGGAGAAATCACGACCCTTGACCTTGAAATTGAATCGCTACTCCTGCAATGGAGGAGTGTGCCATTAGACATTGTAATGAGCCGATCGAGATTGATCAAAAGTCTTCTTGTTCTTCCATCTCGATGACTCGACGATAACTCCAAAAAATAATTAGATTTCATTTCCCCCACAGACGACGACTCCGGAGGTCATGCATCCATATTCATTTACTTTATATTATTATCTCGAGTTTAACGACCCAAATGACACCAACTCTAATAAACAATAGCTAACCTATGATGAACCTCAATCACTGAAAGATGACACTCCGAACTCAAAATTTTATTTATCTAATAACACAATTCCACAAATAAACCATAACATTTAATGATACGCAATCTCTTGGTTCTTATGATTGCATGATGCAGTAAGCAAACAAGGAAGAAAACTAAATTGTTCTACACAGATGACAGAGTTTCTTCTTCTTCCGATTTATCAATTCAGCATTTTTTAAAACCCACTAAAACGTTTTTGCCATGCAACCTTAGTTTTTATATAGTAACCGTGACTAATTCTTGCATGCACCTTCCTTGTTTACATTTAATTATTTGCAACGATTTCTATAACCACCAGGAAGCTATTAATAGCGCTTTTATGGGAGGGGATTCGCGGGTTTAGGCTCAGTTTTTCAACATCTAGAGAAAATACATGAAAATCTGAGAAAAAAAAACAAAAAAATGCGTCGAATTTATTTATTTTCACATTTTAAGATGCAAAACAGTCGAAAATAGCTATTTATACAACTAGTTGCAATACGAAGGCTTTTTACAATTTTGCTAAAATTTAAGTAAAATATTATAGTATATTAAATAACGAGCACGAAAAGTGATAAATAACACACAAGCGGGAAAGTTGTGCACGAGGCGTTAGCCGAGTGCAGGCAATCCCGCGAGTGCGTTAGACACTTTCCTGCAAGTTTTGTACACTATTTTTCCCACGACCATAAATTTTTTTTTCTTACAAGCATTTTTTTTTCATAACGATTTATTTTTTATAATGGATACAAAAAAAAATACTTTGAATGAAAAAATACAAAACTTTCGTGTGTGAATTGTGCGTTATGTTCTAGTTTCGTATATGGTCGTAGGAAAATTAATTTTTACCGCGAATAAATTGAATTTAAAAGATAGGTGGCTGAAAACATTTGGTTGGTTACTGTTATTTTTATAATAAAAAATGAGTGATTCAGAAGAAGACAACGTTCTAGAGTGTATTGAAGCTGCTTCACAAGAGGCCGCCTCAAATTTAATTTTTAATAAAGAATGGAGGTTTAAACAAAAAGTAAATTGCATTAATGAGAAAGTGATGTTGGGGTACTTCCTTGAAAAATCAAAAATTGTGAAGCCCTCAACATTGTGGAGTGTATATTCCATGTTAAAAACCATGATTTCAATCGACAAAAACCTTGATTTGAGTAAATACACAATTTTTTTTGAAACGACAAAGTGAAATCCAAAAGCTTCAGTAAGGAAAATATACGTATTGAAAAGTTTCAAATGACGAAGATTACTTAATGCAAAAAGTAAGAGTTTTGTTACTATTTATTTTTTGTTTTCAGGTGGTTTTAATAATAGGAGTTACGGGAGCTTGTCGGAGGCAAGAATTACTCAATTTAAAAGTAAATGATGTAGAAGATTTAGGAGAATTTATGAAAATTATGTGCCAATTACTAAAACAAAAGTGCCTCGTGAGTTCACAGATTTTTTTTAAATTATAAAAAACGAAGATGTACCGTGCAACCAGTGGTCTCCCAAGTAAAATTGCAAATTTTTTGGACATTGCTTTAGAAGAACTTCAGCGTCTTTATTAGCCAACGCAGGAGTTGATATGTCGGTTATAAAAAGACATGGAGCCTGGAAATCCTCAAATGTAGCTGAAGGATACGCAGATGATTCTTTAGAGAATAAAAAGAAGATCTGCAAGTTGCTAGTAGGTGGAGAAGATCAGGAAAACACCCAGATTGAAAAAAAAATGATTACTGTTTCATCGTCTTCGGGAGAAGTCTTTGTTTTTCGAATTTAACCAATTGTAATTTTTATTTTAATTCTAAATAAAATTGTTGTACATATAAAAGTCGTAGAAGTAGCACTCAAAATGATGCCAAAATGTCGTGATATTGATTCAAAAGTGTAAAAATCTTTGTTTTCTAATGACCGTGTATGCAAATGCGGCCACACATCGCGTACTCCTCTTCCAAATTTGGCCGATTTAACCTTCTTGTAGGTTCGACGTCCACACAGTCGGCTTCTCGTCAACCTTCGAATAGGTTCACTAACATCACATCCAAGTAGTACCAAAAAGAAAAGCTTTGGTACTTTGCTCGAAATGAGTACTGGTAGTTTATTTAAAAGATTGATTGCTTCATGTACTCTTCCAAGTTTCCAAAGAAAAATATAAAGAAAAATGTAAAAAAACCTGTTTCACAGCACCATCTCGAGTGTAAACGAAGTAAGTAAATAGACTATTAGATATCGTAATTTGTATTCTTCGACAAATCGGCGATTTGTCCTCCCAAATGCGTAACTAAATCGAGATTAGAATGAATTCAATGTTTAAAATTAAGTGAAGCAAGTGGAAACTAATTTAACTATGGGACCAAGGAGGTCCGTGTTCATTGGATAAAGATAAAAAAACGTAAAAAACAGAGGCATGTTTTGCCGGGCCAACGACCTGGGCCAGGTTAGTTTACATTGCCCTTACGTACTTAGGGTTTGGCCGTTTATGAGCCAAGGTGTAAAAGCTGTAGTCACTCGCTTCTTGCTTTTGGTCAAGTGGAACAAAACGATCATCTTTGATGGCCAATCTGCTCGCTCTTGTAATCAACAGTCATTAATGCGGAAAAAATCACAACGCGCTGTAATCTAAGTAGGTAAGTATGTATTACACCTCATTTCGATCATTTTTTTCAGGGAAATGGATCATTTCTGGATCGATTCTTAAGTATTCATTAAACAAACTCGTCTTTTTCTCCTCCCATCGAAATGAGTGGAAAAATGGGTTTGGGAGCCGGTTAACCCATTGAGAGAATGGAATGCGGAAGGTAGGGTGAAATAACGGGATGCCCTTTAGGGTAGGTTAGTTCAACCCTTCCTCGTCTGTCAGTTTGTGTGTGTTTCTTGTGCAACAGCCGCCGGCCTTGGGCAATTTTTTATCGGTTTTTTTGTCTCGGGTTTTTTGTACTACCTTTGGGTCGCTCTTTATTAGATTTTGATGGAGTGTAGGAGAATAACGTGGGAGAGGTGGTTTTTTAATGCATCATCTGCCCGATATTTGTGCGTAACTTTTACCGTTTTTAATTTGTCGGTGAGGACACACACAGAGGAAGAATTGACATTAAAATATGTTTATTGATGGGGCTTATCGGTTTGACACAATTTGGAGGAATGGTAAAACACACACATGATGTGGATTTCCTTGACCTATCAAAAGCGAGAAACAGGAATATAATTTGATAAGATTTGGCGAAATTTCAAGGTCGTGTCTGTATTAATTACTAAAACAACAGTCAAGTTGCACTTTAATAGAGTAAATTGCGATTCTGGTTATGATAGGTAATTGCTCAAGACACGGCATAGACAATTTTAAAGCAATTTTCACGTTACCATTATTAGTAGATGGTTGATAATACCGCAGTGTGATTAAATATTCTTAGCATTACTTTAACAACATCTCGGATTGCTTCTACAATTATTTTTACGTTATGAGGAGTAAAAACATCACCAATGTCATAACTCATCTTTTCCATAATAGTCGAATCGCGTTGAAAAAATCGATTGGTTTGACTCGGTGGCGGCCTATCTCCACCAAATAAGGTCTTGAAAACACTCGCGATTCAAATAAATAAAAATATATAGCACGTGCCCATATACAACTCCACTTTCGGCCGGAGTCTCCTGAATAATGCATCTTTCGAAATTAAAATCCAACTTGTTTTTGCGGCCTTCTTCCACGTGCTGACGGCCAAACTCGAAAATGCACCGCCTTTTATTTTTATTGCAATTCCTATTTAGAAGCTTAAAATCTATAAATGGTATTCATTTGCCAAATTCAAATGCCAATCAATCGTCTGCCGCTCAACACATGACCAAAATTCGAATCGATTTCGTGTGTGTTGCTGCTTTTACCGACCTTATTAGCATACAGGACGGATCTGCGATTACAACTTTAATTAAAGTGCATTTTGTCGACCGGCGACAACAAAAATTGAGTCGTTAGAACATCTCATTTGACTTTGAAATCGACGACGACCATTATAATTTTCTTCAGATGGGATTTATGGCGACGTTAATGATTCGAGTTGCGATTTTGACACATTCGATTAAATTCAATCTCGATAAACTAGTGCCCAAATTTGGCATAGAGACAATCTCTCTACTCACTTAAAAATCAGTTCACGAAAGTGCGTCCAGTCTAAAATCTAAGAATCGGTCATTAAAATGAAAATATCGGTATTGTGCTCTATATGGCACAAATTTCTAAAATAGTATTTGATTGTTTTTTTTTTTTTTTTGAAAATAAATAAACTGGTCTAGATCGCTGACATATTTGAAATGCGTTCCCCGTTGTAATCATAAATACAAATAAAACTTGTACTCAACATACGGACGTTGTATTTCACTTATTCTCCTTATAAATATGAGACCATATATTTATAGGGTAACGTTCATATCGAGACATAAGAGGAGTGTTTTCTCTGTTTTACCAACTTTTTATTCTTTCCTCAATTTGTACAGTCTCGTACAAAATAATGACATTGATCAAAGAACATTCCATGCCGCATACCAATATCAACAAGTGTATGTCTATAGATAACTACACATTAAATATCTTAGAAGTTGCTTACAAAAAACACAAATCGGCAGCTCATTTAATTATACTCTATATGATTTTTCAAATGTAGCCAAAATCAACTCCGACCTCAAACATTTTTCACAAATCACACTTAATAGCAGACTACACTATACTACATCCTGACTTAATTGAAACGACTTGTAATTATAGACTTGTTTAAATACTGACAACATTAGCATATTTTAAATTACGTCAAACCCAATCACGTGATTTGACTAACGCGACATCTGTAGCGCACACACAAAACTAAACATTTTGAAAACTGCACAGCGTTGCCAGGTCTGGTGAAATTTCACCAGATCAGGTGATTTTTGTGATTTGGTGAAAACTTTTGTAAAAATTCTAATTTCTGATGATTTTTGACTGTAGTTCTAGCACATTATTAATTATTTGCCCAAATGTTTGTAAAATTAACTTTTTTGATTTGATTTTTTAATTATTGATATTGATACTATTACTTTTTTGTATTTCTTTGAGCATTTTGCACGTTTTTTAGCATGCAGAAACTCAAATGGTAAATTTTCTCAAAAACAAGTTGAAAAAACGAGAGATAGTTTTTATTTTCTAAATGATATTTCACTCAACAAGGTAAAAAAGTCGCTAAAATTGGTCAAAAAGTACATTATTTAGTCCATTTCTGAGCGTTTTAGTAGGTAAGTTTTTAGCCAGAAACAAAACTATTTTGGAAAATTTCGTTAGAAACAAACCGAAAATTTATCAAATTAGGCCAAAACTAGTATTATTTTTGTATTTCTAGAGTGTTTTTTGCTAAAACTGACTGAAAAATTACCAAATGAGATTGAAATTGATCATTTTAGTGTGTTTCGTTCGATTAAGGTTTGTTTTTGAATCAAAGACTCATTTATTTTGTAGGATATTGTCAAAATCCAATAAAAATAAATCTAAACTGATGTTATTTTGTTTGTTTTATTCGATTTAGCTCTTTTTGAACAAAATTTTGTCAAAAAAATAGGACGAAAAATACAAAATATAATCGAAAATGATATTAATTGCAAGAACTTGCTAAAATAAATCAAATTAAGTCATAATTTTTGAATTTATCAATTGTTTTAGCATAATTTGGTGTCAAATTTAATATTTAATTTGGCAACCTTGACTTTCAAATTCAAACGTCAAACTTTTATACGCAGTTATTGCTGATTTAGCCGTCACTCGAAACATTCTGATATAACAAATTTAAAAGAATTACCACTAATTGTCAATAGATTTTTTGTCACCCAATATTTCGCAAAATTTAATTAAAAATTAGCCAAAAAATTATAGAATTAGACTAAATGAAATAGTGTATTTTTTAAGTTTTCGAGCGTTTAAACACGTTTTTGAGCAGAGTTACGAAATTTATGTAAAATACGTGAATCTTCGACAGTATTAAAAAAAATTAAATCATTAATTTTTGTAATCGGTGAAAATAGGCTACATCTGGTAACTTTTCAACTCCTATCTGGTGAATTTAATTGTTTTGAGCTGGCAACAGTGGAACTGCAGATTAGCCAAAAACCACAATTCGAAACCAATTTACAAATAACTAGTGATTCCAATTATGAAATTGGTGCACTTTTAGTTACATTTCCGTGTAAAACAAGACGTAAATAAATGACTTACTTACCTGACCTGATAGTTCCGCCCCTTCTAAACACATTTCCGCGCCGCCGCTGGTTAATCATCACTTTCCCACAGCCCAAACTAAACACTTTTCAATTATTTATGGCATATTTATAATTTTTTTAAAAAATTTTTGTGTGAAGAAAAACTAACATGGCGTCTTTTTCTTTTTTTATCAAACTTCAGCTTCACAATAATATTTTTTTAATTATATTAAATTAATTGAATTGTGTCAGAATAAATATTTTAGTATCGATTATTGTATAAAAATATTTTTTTTGGTCATCTTCTTCCCGAAAATATTTTTTGCATTTTTTGACTTCACACATTTCCTATATTTTGAAAATTTCATTTAAAAAATGAATTGCAACTCGATCTTTGTTTCCCTCGAAATGCCTTTTTGTGCATTTTTATGGTAATGTGAGTAGATTTGGGTGGTTCGATGTCGAAAAAAAGGCGGAAATTCTAAAAATACAGCTCGTCCGTAGCGCACCTGCTACTACTCCTCCACGAAACGTAACATCAATCAAAGCCAGGGACCGGAGATACGATCATCTGATGAAAGAGAAACCATCCAAACCTAACAGTCTAAAAAGCGATAGAAAGTAAATTCTCCCCGTAGATGAAGCGATAGCGTGTCGGAGGGCCGTTTCAAAAATCGCCGAAATATAAATTAAACAAAATTATTCCCACAGGTCTCCTTCCGCATACGAATTGTTCCTTTTTTGCGATTAATTCCCCGTTTCCGGCCGTCGAACCGGAAATCGACTATTGTTTGTTTTTTTTCTGATAAAGGTCCAGTTTGAGAAACGGTAGTGTGATAACAAGTGGTCACTTATGAAGAAACAGTTAAAAAACGGGATGGTATTGAAAGGTCTCTCACCCAGGAACAATTATGTGATAACACTAATCACTTAAAAATTGTTTTGTTGGCCTTATCTTATCAAAAAACGCACCGCAAACAATGAAACACTGGTTAGAAAATATGAATTTATTTAATTGTTTAATTTTAGGCAGTTGAAAAGCTTCCAAATGGGTCTTTTTTCGCATTGAGAAGCGCCACGGAACTTTCACAAATCTTCTCTAGGATTTCTCCCAATTTCTCTTTGGAATACACCTGCAATCAATCAATTAGTGTTAATTCCCAATCAATTATTAACATACTTTGTAAAGTTGGTATTTTTCCGTTGCTATTAAATCGGCCAATTGTATGGCTTCTTCGTGCAAACCTGACTCATTTAAAACCGAATACAATAACAAAACTATTTGAGGAATACAAACTGATCTGAGATACTCAGCATCATCCCCTCCCACAAGCCACCCCTCAGGAAACAAAAGAACATTATACAATAAAGTTTTGGCCCTTTTAGCCGAATGCGAAGTCGTCAATTTCCACCTTTCCGTCTCAGCATTAAACTGCGAAACTTTATGATCATGAGCAACCTTCTCAGTAAACTGCGCATTTTCCGGAAGTTCCGGTGGCGGCATCGGCTTATTCCTATACTGTCTAAACCACTCGTTAAACGCCTCGTGCGCATCCAAATAGGCTTTATAACTCAAATAATTCTTAACAATTTGATGAATCTCATCCGAAGCTTCGTCCCGGATTTTCTCGACTGAATCGTACGGAATTTTATTAATAGCCAATTGCGCCGCTTCCAATTTTCCCAAAATCAAAAATTTAAATATAAGTGAATTGGTTTGAGCCAAAGCTTCGGCGCGTTGCTCCTCGTAAAACATGAGCCAATCAATAGCCGAGATTTTCAGTTCGTCGATTTCAGTGATTTTGCGCTGAAGATTGCCGGGAAGTTCAGATTCAGAAGGACGGTTTGTTATACTTTCAACGATTCGATGAGTTATAGCAAACACGTCCAAACTGAAGTCTTCAGCGTAAGTGAGAGCGTTTTTGCGTTGCTCAGAAGAGAGGAGTTTTTCGCAGTGTTTGGCATAGAGGTAGATTTGCTTGCTTTTGCCGAGTTTGCTCACGTAGAAAGCCACGAGTTGGGTCTCGTTCATTTCGCTCACACGATCGATATATCTAAAAAAACGCCTGTCTTAAGTCGAGTTATGCAACCAATTATATACTTACGTTTCTACGATTTTTTCGCACGTTTTTCTGTTAGTGGAGTCTCCAACACTTTCGAAGAATAAAACTAAATGAGCATAAAATCTAAGAGATTGTGTTGAAACTCCTGGATCTTCACTCCATTTCTCTAAAAGATGTATCAATGTCGGAATTTCGTCTAAAATGACAAGTTTTTGAATTACATGATCGATTTCATGTGCTTCTTTTGCAACGTCACTGTTTTTAGAGGCTTCTAGAATCGTAAAAATTTCACTCAAAGATTTCCTAAAACCACAAATTAATTTCTTTAGCTTACAGTCGTCTTATACAACTTTTGTTCCCAATATTCTTCAGGTAAAGGTACGTAATTTTTGATGATAGAGTCGCGAATTTCTGATTCGACTCGAATATCAACCATTGTTCGCAAATAAGCCCATAAATGATCCTCCCAAGTGGTACAAACTGGTAAAATCGCGTCCAAGTAGCCACAAAGACTACCAACTGCTGCTTTTTCATAAATGTTTAAATTTGACTGAAATTTTCAAGTAAGTAGAATTTTTCAGAATTGAAAAAACTTACTTTTCGACAATAATCTAAAGCGCAGGATTTCCACAAGTCACGCTTGTGGTTACCTTCAACGTCTTTATACTCTTCTTGGGTTTTTTCAAAGTTGGGATTGTGGTAAAGCTTCCAACCTTCTAACATCGCAGCCCTCCATGGATGTCCACTATTGTAACACAACTAAAATATTTTTTTAATTATTGAAACAATGAAATGGTAAAAAACCACCTCTTGAGCCCCTTCAAGGTTCCCACACCTAATTTCCATAAAAATCCTCTGACATAATTTCTTATCGTTGTCGTGATCCAAGTGATGTAATGACAATCGTTGAAATTGGGGCGCATCTGGATGAATATCCTTGATAATATCCACATTACTCCCAATAACAATAGCATCAGGTGCTAGCAATTGATGTAAAGTGTGTTCCCATCCATAAGTCCAATCCGAATGCATCAAAATGGGGTCCCCCTTCTCCAGTGCATTCCTCTCAAGCCAATCAATCACCAATTGACTTTCCCTAACCAAATTCTCTCTTTTAAACAATTCAAAAATACATTTCTTCTCGCTCCTTCCAAAATCCTCCTCAAACTCTTCCTTACTCTGGCTCTGGGCCTGAATCCGGTCCTGATACAACACATAAAGCAGTCGCCAATTATTCCTCTCATTCTCAAGCCATTTCTCTTCTGCTAATTCACCGGTGGTCACTTTAGCCTTTAAGGACTTAATCACGGCTAAAGCATCACTGCAGCACCTTGCAAAATCTTCGGCAACGTCGAGAATATCAAGCCCCCCGGTGCACCCCTGCAAGATATCCGCAAATTCCGTGTATAAATTATTGACGGTGTTTTTCCACGGGGCTCCTGCTTGGACCACCGACCCCGTGATGGTTTTATCAACGTCAGCAAATAAAAACACACTGTCTTCGTAATTTCGGTATTCCAAGGTAGGAAAATCGTCGGCATTCACTGTTAAGCTGAGTTTCCTGTGCTTTGGGGTTGCTGTTGAAACCTTGAAGAGGCCTTTGGTGGGCGTCTGGAGGGCATCTTCCAGAAGACGAACCGAGCGTTCTAAATCATTATCCATTTTTTAGAAAATTACAAAAACTTTAGAAAAAAACCGTTACATAACCTCAAAAAACAACACCGGTACTCAACAAAATCCCTAGATTTAAGTTGGTATTAAATTTTCTCCGACATTCACTTATTTCAAATTATTGCGCCTTTTGTGTTGTGTGCTTTTTTTTGTGTTTTGTGGCTCAAATTGCAAAAATAAGGTAAAAAAGCAGTCAAAAGTATAATTTAATTTAATCTAACAAATTGTGGGCAAAAATTTTCTTATTTATAGACATCTTGGTGGACCTTTTAGGAACAAAATAAGGTAAGTTGCTTATTGTTTTTTAATAAAAAAATAAAATCATTGATATTACATATTTTCAATAATTTATTGAATTATGTTGTAATTTTTCCTAGTACCTATTCATTTGTTTCGAATTTTTGCGTCTGTTTGTATCGAGAGATCAAGAGAATTTGTAATCGAGTCATCTTTGGATCCAAAAACGTATGTCTGTTTTTGAACTAATTGCACGTGAAACGTCAGATAAAATGACACGATTATTAAAGTCTGTTTTTTTTTAATGGAAATGCCTAACCGTCTTAACGTAGGCATCACTAGTAAATTCATTAATGGTAATTTTAATAAAGGAAGTTGGCAGTTCCGGTTTTTTGAATGAATTTGAAAACAATGTCATTAAACGTCAACACAAAAAATCGTCTAAGAAAATTTAGAGACGAAGCACCAAAAAAGAAACAAATTCGGTACACTAACAGTTTTTCGAAATTTGGAAACGAATAGTTCGCAAACAGGAAGTTAGAAAAAGGCCCCGTTAAAATGTAGACGCAATTTGTAATGTAGGTTTGCTAAACATTCTTAATTTTTATCAAAAAATTGACAAGAATACAAAATAAACATGAATGATAACGAATCTAGGCAATTAAATTAGTGTCTTGTGCATCGTTTTTGAGGAACGAGTTGAAAAAGTAACAATTTTGAAACTAAAGCTGAAGAAGCATTTATAAAATGCATCAACTTTGAACTCATTTCAATAAATTACACAAAATTTATTGTCAATCATCATAATACCCACTTGTATCTTTTGCTAAATAACTTTTTTCCCGTATATACATCCTTTTTCTTCAAAGTTTTTGTAGCAAAAATCTCATTTTTGTCCACAACATTGTTTGCTTACTTGCGGTGTGTTTCTGTCAAAATTATTAGCACTGAATTCTGTCTTTAGACCTTAGGTAATGATGTCTGTCCTCGGGTATTCAATTATAGCGCTTTCAAAGGACAAACAGGCACACAAGATTAATAAAAGTCAAAATTTTGACAACATCTCAATTTGAACACATAACCATAATTTTTTAACAAAATTTCTAGGGACAAAAACAAAGAGCAAACAAAATTTGTGGCTATGGAGACAAGCTGCTACCAATTTTTTCACCAAAATTTTGACTTGGTAATTTCCATTAAAACAAAAACAGACTTTATGTTAGATGCATGTTTTTTTTTATCAGTTCTTATGTCGTTTTTATTTAAAATAGCTGAAAGTACATTGAAAAAGTAATAAATAGGTTTGTGGCACTTTTTTGAAGTATTATTCATGATTTTAATATTTTATCGCGTCTGCGCATGTTTTATTATTGTTTTTTTTGGCTAAATTGTATGGTGCGAGAAACAACTTTTTTATCTTTATTTTTATTAAGTAAMTTTCGTTGGTAGCTTAAACTCTTTGAATAAACACTATAATTAAATATTATATTGTACTAACTTGTTGTAATAAATACTCGTTATTAGCACTAGTCTAAGCTTATAAAAGAAAATAAATATTTCAACACACATATGAAGTACAATCTTATTCAATAGTAACAATATAAGGTATAAAAAATAGTTAAGTAGTCTTTGCATTATTCAACAAACGAACACTTTTTTGTCTTATCAGCTAGAGATCACAGATGTTGCCAAATCAAAGGCACTAAAAACACGAGTACGTGTCCATTTCTCACATCCATCTCTAGGAAAAAGAAAAATCATAATTTGGTTCTGTACACTTCCATTTGTACATCCTGAGAAAAAGCGAGATTCGTATTTCCGCTCTTTTTATCCATGCTGGTGGCACTTGCCGAATGGTTCATTGATTCATTTCTCGGTCTTTTATGTTTGATGGTTTTCTCTGCATAACGTCGTTTTTTGCCAGGGAAAAAGTTGGCCATCTTTCGAGCAATAGGATGAATTAATTCTTGATCATACAAATCGCTTTCGCTACCCGTAAAATAGGAAACAGTCCAACCGATGAGTATGGAAATGAAGCATCCGATGAGAGAGTAGTACATGTAGGTTACTGAATAAAGTTGAGTCAAAGGGTCTCTGTAATAAGGGAAAATTGTGAGGAAAAAAGGGGTAATTTTCGGGGGAAATACGTACGAAGGTGCCGCTCGTGTGGTGTTGATGACGTCGAGGGAAAAGTTTCCCGTGTTATTGATGGGTGCGGAAGTTGTCGTCGTAAAAGTCCAGTATGCCGACTGGTGTTCCGGCTTTAAAATATGATCGTTGAAGGACGTGTTTGTGCACCCTTCAGTTGATAAGGGTAGATGTGGGGATGGTGGTTTTTCTATTGTTAATCTTCCAAATGTTATCCAAAGAGTAACTAAATGACCGGCAATCACGCCGGTTGAAGCTCCCTAAAAATCAAGTTTTGTTGATTTTGATGAGTTGATAAAAACTTGGCGACTGTTTTACATATGATTTATTGTTAGTTATTGGGAATTTATGACATGAAATGTCAACTTTCGTGTTTAACGGGCTCGAAATTTTGGAAACAATTTTAATTTATCATATGGGAGTTTACAGGAGGGTGAGATATAACCTGACAAGTGATTCATATTTTACGATGTTGGAGTGATGTGGATTAAGTATCTTAGGATGCTGTGAAGTTGCAACTTAATATTAAAGCAAGGGACAAACTAATAAAGGTGGATGTTGAAATGTGCAGAACTTGACAAACGATAGATTATAACATGGGCGCCCAGAGACTTTAATATGTATTTTTTGTTTATGCACCCATTGCATATTGCAACAACTTTTAGTTGTTTTATGTAACTTTGAGACATCGATCCAATAGGCATTAGTGTCTATGACAAAGTTCCTAATTGCGAGAGCGATTTTCGCATAAAGGAGCAATCAATCTAATTCGAAATTTATCAATCAAATTAGCGTTTCTCTCCCGGATGTGAATACGTTTCAGGACATTTGCAATTAATAATTCCAGGGACAATCGAAGCCGCCGCCTCTCTCTGTACACATAATCTCTCTGCACGAATCCCCAACTTCCCATTCACAGAGGAATCGATGTTAACAGAAGCGACTTAACGGCTGTTCGTGATGTATATTTCATCGTTGCCATCACGAGCAAGAGAACGTTATGTCGCATTAAAAACTAAAATAGGACTTACTTTCCAGTTGGTGCAGGGTATCAACAGGGCCATTATGAAAACTCCTAAGAGAGGTCCTGAAGTGGCGGAGGTGACCAGCATAGATGATTCGATAACACCGTCTAAGAGGCCCACTCCGAAACTGATTCCCATGATAACAAATCCATAGAGAACTCCGATAGCTTTGATGGTATATAGCTGATGCTTGTCCTTCAGTCCCTTCAAGAACGGAATCGGTTTGAGGAAATCTTCGAATGTAACGGTGGCCAGAGAATTCAGATTAGACACATTCAAACTGAAACGAAATTCTTTCTAGAGAATTCCAACAGATTCACTTTGGGGATGAAAAAAAATTTACATAAATGACGTGACGTTATACGTTATCAAAAACTTCTAAAACATTTCGCTCTAAAAGAAACTGAAATCTAGAGATTATAAAAATTGCATGAATAAGATGAAAGGCCAATCAAAAGAAGACTCCCAACTGTCTAAGTGAAGTGCAGCTGTAGTCTCGAATCGAATCGAAACCAACACAATGCGCAACTAGATTCAATTCACTGTGTTTCAATTTAAAATTACAGAAAGCTGTAAGTAATGCATGTTTAGAAAGTTTGAAACACAAATTAACCGCAACCTTAAGCACTCAGTTGCTTGCATAACGCATACGAAGTAAACTTGTCCAAATTCGTTACTAAGAGGATCTAAAACTTATGTAAAGCGGTTTAAACTTGTTATTCCATGTCCATGAAAAGAGTGAAAAACGCGACATGCTTATATCAAAAAAATCCGACTTACCTTAATGCTCCGTTGAAAAGTGAAGCCATAAACAAACCGAGTATACCAGGCAAATAGTTGAAACGATCTTCGACAAAAAAGGGAAGTACTTCATCGTATTTTTCTATATAACCGGAGGTATATGGATCACACGAAGCATACGTTGCATAAACAACCATTCCCACAACCCAGGATAAACTAAACAGGACAGTGATTACGGGGATGTTACACATGAGAGTCCTAAAAGAAACAAAACACTCATTTTTTTGTGGGTTGTAAATGTGCGAAATTTTTCGTACTTTGTTACTTTTTTTTGTGAATCCATACTACAGTAGCGTTGTACAAAGTTCTGTTGGCAACCGAATATTGACAAAGACATGAAAAGCTGGCCGATCAGTGCAGATGTCGTGGTTACCCTTATCGTTGGGTCCATGCTGAAACTGATTGAAGTATCCAGAAATTAATTTTTGGGGATGAGAAGGGGGAGGTTTTTGTTGAGTGTCTGAGTGGAGATGAGAAATGAATCGATCAAGTGGAGTAGAAGAGATTGTTGAAGGTCAGACGATATGATAGTAGAACTCATGGGCGCCGACTACATTGACAAATGGAAATAATGTACTCTGGCTTAAGGTAAAAAAAAATAGTTAAATAGTAATATGTAATACCTATTTGGAATTTCGTGTTACTCCTAATCTTTTTTTAATTAAATTTCCTATTTTTCTATTTTCCCTTTCAAGGAAATGGATCAAATTTGTCGTTTATGTTATTCTATTTTGTTTTTCCATGTTTCAAATTAATTCACAATTAAGTTCTTTAGTGAAAAAACTCACTGAAAAAATATTTCTTATTATCATAAAAATTTCAAAACGACAAAACATTTTACATAAACCTTTTACTATTCCAAAAAATTTAGAGAACAAAAAATTCTTACATTTTTGATGACTTGAAATCGCAGCTCAATGAAAAATGGTTGTATTTAGACTTAAAAAATCTATATTTTTTTTAGTTTCTAGTCTTGAAATTATTTGGATTTTTTTATGAGCTACAGTTATTACGTAATCCTAAGAAATAGCGCGAGAAAAAATTGTATTTTTTTATTCTTTTTTTTAGTCCACGGTCTTATAGATTTTTTTTTATTAATTAAATTAATACATGAGCCGGACAGCTTGTTCATTCAGCTTTTTTATGTTCTCTTGACGACAACACTTTTAATGAAAAAGAATCTTTTTGTCTTTGATCATCGATATCTCAGGAACCAATGACCGCAGACAGAATGTAAGGAGAGTCTCAAAAACTGGAATAAATTAACGATTTTTTGAGAAAAAAGTTTTATCTGTAACATTGATTTAAAGAAAAGAGAAAAAAGTTACTTTTTTGTTGTTGTAGTAATGTTAAATTTAAAAATAAATATTTGAAAAAAGTTAAAAAATATATTTTTGGAAATAAAAAATCAAAAAGCAATACTAACCAATTTTTGAGACCATTTATTTATTTCCGATTTTTTTTTTAAATTGAACAGGAGTTTTTCAAAACTCAACAATTTGAAGCATTTTGCAACTTCGAATATGACTATTTTTTTGACACTTTTTATTGCAAATGTTATTTATTGATTTTTTCTTTTGTATTATACAAAAAATTATATAATAAATACAATAAATTCCACAAACATAGGGAAAACGAAATCGTTTTTTCGCGTAATTGTTCTCAAATCCTGTAAGTTATACCAATTTTTTATTTATGCACCCAATAAAAGTATGAAAAGTCGACGCCCATGGTAGAACTAATGAGGAGTGAAGAAGTGTCATAACAAAAGAAATCTTTTGTAAAAAGCTTTTCGGTCTTAGTAATTAATGTATGTTGCAAGATAAAATAGGATGGTTAAAGTTACGTCCTTGTTGGCTTGGTTTAGGATATTAGAGAAGCGAGAGGAAAGACCCTTCACATAATTATTTTTCGATTTTCTGAATAATTAATAGTGCGCATTATATTTTCAATTTAGTTTTTGGTTGTAATAATGAATAAATAATGTCGGGCGTGAATATGATGTACTCGTAATTTTCGCTTCGAGTCGAAACCAACGGTTTCGCTGTACAGAGAAAATTATTGTCAAAAGTTGAAGCAACGTCGAGTGTAAAACGCTCAAAGAACAAAATAATTTTCCTTAATTTATCGTCACAAACATCACCAACTGGGCGGTACAATATTATTTTAATCCGTTATTGAAATGCGTCTTCATTAAACTCGGCGTCAACTTTTCGCCAAACTTTATAATAAAGGCACCGAGTTGTAACTCGGCCGTAGTTTAAAAACTCCCAACCAAGAGATAAATTAAAATAATTAAATTCGAGATTGTTGGATTTACGACGCGCTGCTTCATTTGTGATCATTTCTATACACTTACTTGAGGAAGTCCAGTCTGCCGTCGGCTTTGTTCCTCTCGAAAACTGCACCAAAACCACCCACTTCGATACAACCCTGGATTATTATTGCGAGGCTCACTGCGATCATTGTTAATCCTTGCATTACGTCGGCAAGAATTGCTGCTTTCAGGCCTCCCTGAAAATGAAAACAGAATGAGACACGAAAATGAGTTCTGAAAAGAGCGGCCCTTCAATCGTTCTCTTCTCGCTCTTTATCGTGTCATAAGCGTCGAAAAGAGGAACTTTCCTCGTTACCTTATTGTTATATACATTTTTATTTTAACGCTCTATTCGAGAGAATTACACTTGCTGACATTTACATTTTCCAAATCGAGAAAAACAAACTTTCAATTTCAACAAAGTAACTAATTTAGAAACGATTTAGACTTAGCGCTACCTTAGTAACTATCGAAATGATAAAATTTATCTAATGTTAATTTGTTCCAGAAACTGGGCATTAATTTTATTAAATTACTGGGCTCTAGTGCTAATAAAACTACAATGACAAAATTAAAAAAAAAACATTTCCTTTTTATTGTGCTCGTTATCGCGCAAACTGTGTAATATTTACGACTTAATTAACTGTAATTCAAGTTGGAAAAAGTCTAAATTTAGACAATGCGGGAATATCTATAGTAGGAACGAAAGATGGCGTTGACGAAATCGTCATGCCTTCCGCATTTTTCATTCGTCCCAATCTTTAAAGGAATTCCTTCGAGTTTAATAAAAACGACTCTTAAAATTTACTCATGACTGATACCCAAGTAATTTTGTTTCTAAATCAAGCAGAAAATCGTCCAAGCGGGAGAAAAAGGAAAATATTTTACCGGCGCCCATGATGAGCGTTCTCAGCGTATTAGACTTCCTCACGTCGTCTTTTTTTTAGTTTTTTTTTTCAAAGCCGCACAATATTAAAAAAAGGACGCCCCGTGAATGACAATGAATCTTATATATCGATTATAAAGGTGAACACGAAAAAAGTTTGTAGTTTACGCCCTGCCTCATATAACTGCAGATATAATTAAAATATGCATGAACTCATTACGCCCTCGTCATGAATAATGCACATTTCAGCGGCTAAAGCTTCTTAAAGGAAAGTTTGAAGCGAGTAACCGAAAGATCCGACCTTTGCGAACTAGGACCTTAGCTGTGTGAAACTAAGTGGTCAGTATAATACTCGAATGTTCATAATATTCCAAGTTCAACAACTTTGGACCTGGATATTTGCATATTGGATAAATATGGTTCACTTGCTAAACAATCGATTTAATAAAAATGGGGCGTACGATTTCGCAAAAAATCAAACATCAAAAATTCTCAGGTAATTATTTTCTCTGCGTTTTAATTAATTTTTGCGCTGGCGGTTGGAAATTGCGTTTCCGTACTTATCGCTTTTAATATAAACCTAAAGCTATCGGTTGAAAAGAGGCTGAAAGTGGCACTTTTTTGATTAAAACTAGTCGAGAGGATTCTCACGTTAATTTCACAGTTGAACACTTAAGTTTAGCAGGGATCGAAGAGGTAAATATTGTCGTCCTCTGGTAGAAATTTTGTGCACAAGATTGGGTGTCAAAATTGAACAATATTTACTTAATTGCCGTCTTGCAGTTGGAAAAAATTAAAATGCACAATCAATCTAAGTGGTTCGCACGACTCCCGAATAATTTTATGTAAATTTGTATTACGAGCAAAGTTTGGACTTATAAATATGTCTCGTATTTACATATCGTATTAAAAAGTTTTTCTTTTTTTGCATAAGCTCGAAGTTTGTTATTGTTTCCTTGTCAGATTTTCTCCCAGTTTTAAATCGATGAAGCGAAGAAGTGAATTTAATATTAATCGTTTTTTAAGTCTAACAACTGTCTAATATAAGATTCGAGTATGACGTGAATGAAAATTGATGGTGATATTATTGCGCTTCTTAAAATTTACTTACCAAAATTGTAAAAATAACACTGACGAGAGTAATACTGAAGATGGAGGCCCAATAAGGTATACCGATAACGGTATTGAGGGCGACGCAAGGGGTGAAGACTGTGACACCTTGATTTAGGAGCTGCCTTACGATGTAAGTTCCCGATGCCAAACATCTGACTAGGCGAGATTTGAACCGAAGATCCAAATATTGGTAGACTGAGGTAATTCCTAAACTGAAATATACCGGTACGAAGATGAAACATACGATGGGATAAGCCAGGACCATCCCGTATAGAGTCTCCCACATTGTGCTTCCACGATAGAATAATTCAGACGGATATCCTGAAAAAGATTTGTAAAAATTTCGAGTCGGTTATGCTCGAATAAGATCAAGTTTTGTTCTTGCTAGAAAGTTTCATGGGTAGTTAGTTAAAGTTTAGCGAATTTGTCTCAACTGTCGTAAACCAACGCGAGTTAATGAAAAAAATATGCAATAAGCAACTAAAAGAAACAAATTGCAAACATAAATTCGTTTCTTTCTCATATGTGTGGGAAAAAGTTGCCATTTATTAATTTCTATTGTGTCATAATAAAGAAAGAGGGTGTGGCGGGCGAAAGAGGCAAATATGGCGTCGTCGCATCGAATGTGTGGCAGTTTGATGGATATATTCTCGTCGAAGGATTTAATTTGGGTTTTAGATTTTTTCCTCGAGTGAAATACGGTCCGATATATCTTGAGTTTTGTAAAAAAATTTCGACACGTGTATGCAATTACTCACTTGATCCAATTCGAGCGACTAAATGAAAGGTTTTTTTGGCTGTACTTACCCAAAAATGATCGAACACCAAGAGTTCCTCTCGCTATACTCAGCATCATAGCGGCCATGGAAACTTTGCCAGCAGCAAAAACAAAATCGGCCTTTGTCTTCTCTTTAGGACCAAAGAAACGAGAATAGACGGCGACAAAGGTGCTTGCTATTACAAAAATCACAAAGACCAGATAGTCCCATATCATACTTTTTGCGTCTTTCGACATTGTCGGGCCGTCTTTCCAACTTGGATCTGTTGATTTATAGGTTCTGGAAGAAGGGGGAACATTTTTATATCTTGCTGTAATTAAACTTCCGATGTCTTTTCCGATAGTTTATAATACTTTGATCCGGTTTGAATTCAACTTTTCTTAGCCATTTTCAATCAATTCTTTTTTAAGTGCAAGCTTTTGGCAACGAGTTTACGATAATGTACTAGTCCACTTAGAAACACTATTCTAGTTAGGGTCGTCTCATGAGTCCTCAACAACAACAACAACAAATATAACATCAGCAACACCTGTGATTCACGAAAATTACAGGACTTTGGAAACAACCCTTTTAAACACAAATAATTGTTATGTTTTGATGGTTTGTGTTCTCTAGAGTGTCAAGTTTTTGGTTTATTGAATGTGTGTAAAGAGGTCAGTTACGATTGTTCAAAACAACAAAGATAATAAGAGTAAAAATAACAAATCCAGAGATACGAGTTACAGTATCATGTTTATATAATTATATACTGAATGACCACGTGATGAATAATTCAAAACGAACCAAAAAGTGTGAATTACCTTTATTTTATGATATGCAAATATGAGATAAACGCTTGAGATTACTCATTTATAAGAAGCTTCCGTTTTCGTTCTTTGTTTTAAATTTGCACATTTCATTAAAACATTTCGTTGTGAATACAAAGAGTATATTAAATGGCAAAAAAGCAAACACGTTAATACCAGCTCGGAAAGCTGCATTCTAGCCAAATCTCTTTCCTTTAGCAAAAAATAGGAATGGGATGAAAGAGTGAACGTTTCAGAAGACAACTAACTGGAAGTTAAAATACGTTTGTGCATACAACATGCTTTTGTGCGAGTTTACTTCAACTACAAGTGTCGCAATTTTTCAACAAATCTTCAAAGTAATTTTTTCGATTGCTTGTAGTGTTATGAAAAAATAAGGTCAGAATTTAGCTTGAAGCTTTATTAATTACTAACAACTATGACTCGTTCTTTTAGTTGTAGATTTGAGTTGCGTTTACGTAAATATAAACTAGGTACTACCTTGGAAAGTTTAATAATTTGACCTGAATGTTTTAACTCCAACACGGTATATAAATTCATTTCCGAACCATTCGTTCTTTACTGAACGAAAAATTACGCAAACTGATTAAAACACGTGCTTTATTATCATTTGGCGTGGGTTCAAAAAGATATTTTCGGTTCGACCTCAACCAATAATGAATCAATCGTCAATAATAAACCATTAAACAAGTTACATACTAGTTTATTGTGTGGCAATTTATCGTCGCAATTTCGGCGAAAACTATCGCCTAAAAAAAGTCGTGTTATGCTAATTTTACTCGTGTTGTGACTGGACATCTAAAAACAGGATTGGCAAAAGACTGGTATATTTTCATTTCCCTTTTCTTCGTCGCAAATCAACTATTTATAAATGTTGCCTACTCACTACTCACCCGTCACAAAACTAGTAAAAACATAAAGGGTGATGGTACTCGAAAAGAATCGCAGCTTCAGCCTGGAGCAAGTGGCAAAAGGTCAGGAGGGCTCCAGCGGTCGCACTCTTGGGCCGTGTTGAATCGAAGAACGGTATACAGCCAGGCGCAAAACTATTGATTATCAAATGTCACTAAGAATTCGCGACAATTAATTGAATACTGTGTATGGTAGAGCAGGAAAAATGAACTATCTCCTGGTCAGGTCGCGACCGAACTATCTCCCACCATGAAATCGAAGAGCTTTTAAGCGACGACTGAAAAAATATTTTTCGAGCGACTGTTTGCGAAGGGATTTTTTTTGTTTGATGGCGAGAGGAAAAAAATACAACACGGCCGGATTCGCGGTATATATCGACTGTACCGTAATGAAGAGTGGATCTAAACAACGAGATGGAACTCGTTTGGCTTAAACAGGAACAAAAAGTTGAACATGTGCCCGAGGCATGATGGAAAACAGTCTAGAGTGCTTCGGTGCGTTGCTTTACTCGGACATCACTATAATTAGAATGATTCGAAAAGAGATCTTCTTTTGAGACTTTTTGGAACTGCTGGTCGTACTACCAATGATGACGCGGAGCGCACAATTTATGCGACATTTCAAGGTGAAAATGAAGATTCGATTTTACGTTTCCGCAATAAACAAGCAGATTTTGGAGTTTGCTAACCCTGGAAACACTCTTATTTTCTTCTATTTAAATTCAAATTTTAGATATCTTAATGAAATCACTTGTTTGGGAAACCGCAGAGTGCAAAGGTTGTTGGTAATCTCTAAATGTAAATATCGCGAGATTCTTCTTAATCTCTTTAAACGAAAACGTGATTTCAGCACGTGATGTTCACAGTTTTACCAAATTCTGGTATTGTTTGTCAACGTATAATTGACGTCAAACGAATTAAATTGATACATTATTTGGACTAATATTTGACATTTTCTTAAAACCGGTATATACCACTTTGACTAATGACTCAATCCAAGCTAAGAAGCAAATAAATATTTGAAATATGTCTCGTGCGATTTTTTCGAGACTTGGCCAGATTTACAAAGGAAAGTTTGCTGACTTTTGGATCGACTCCAGAAATTCAATGGTAGCAATAAATAAAAAAAAATATCAATTTTTTTCTGAAACAACAAAAAACCTATATAATTAATAGAACACTATCAACAATTTTTTTTATCGGTCATGTGAGTTAATGGTAATGGTGATTACCTTTAATTTAGAACGAGTTGGGATAATTCGCCCCTCATTTACCTTCAAATTACCGAACAAACAGCGTATTTGAACAGCAAACCAGCGATAAGGCCGAAACCAAATTTCTCCCTGATCGTTGGCACGATTTCAGTGTTTTTTATTTCGTTTGAATTTTTTTTCTTTTGGCAAGCAATGACGAAAGTGCAAAGTCCAGCCTTCCTACTTATAAATATTGCAATGTCGAATGTAGGTTCGTTTTTTCGTTTCGAAAATCTGTCGAAATACATGCACTTTTCGATATTGTGGTTAGTAACCGTGCTTAACCTTGAAAAGAATGTACACAAGGTCGCTCGACAACCTCATCTTGTTTTCACGATGTAATGAACTTAAATTCTTATTATTAAACGAATGTTTGTTTATTTTACCGTAAACTTAATTGTTTTTCTTTTGTTGAAGAGATTTAATGAACTTGTTCATTATGATCATTAATCATTTTTTCTCTTTCATTCTTTCACTTTTGATAATAATTAATTCCGGTCTAATTATGATCCAATTCTTTTATTTTTGCAAAAATATGATATCATTGAGGTTTTATTTCTCAGAAATTTACATTAAAGAATGTTTTCTTGAAAAAACGAAACTTGAGTACCTTTAAAAGTTAACGACTAGTTTAACAAGGTAACGTGATCCTCTTTTGATGTTACTGATGTAAGTATTGAAGCTCTTAGATCAAACTTTTGAACATATTCACATATTTGAAAAATAGTATTTTTCAGGCAATTGCAAGAGCTTTCATTTGCTCTACGATTACATAAAACGTTGAAGCACATTAAATATTCAAGGATTATGTATTGAAAAATCCTCTTTTAATGTAACTGAAAGTATTGATACTCTTAGATAAAACCTGAAAAATAGTATTTTTCAGCAATTACAAGAGCTTTCATTTGCACAAAGATTACATAAAACGTTCAAATAGATTAAATATTCAAGGATTATGTATTGAAAAAGGCTTCCTCGTAATCAATTCTAATTCAAAAAAAATCTTTTTTGTCATTTTTATACCTTGAAGCTTAGGTTT
This sequence comes from Tribolium madens, assembly GCF_015345945.1. NCBI lineage: Eukaryota > Metazoa > Arthropoda > Insecta > Coleoptera > Tenebrionidae > Tribolium > Tribolium madens. The sequence goes on from NW_025400983.1 coordinate 320,311, forward strand.
GTTGAATTAATTATGTTAATAAGAAATTTTTACCGGCAAGTACTTACGAATTGTCCATGATATGTGATGGTATTCCAATTCAAGAAATGAAACAAGTGGTCTTGGTCAACCGTTGCACAAGTTTTGTTCCGGTCAGCACATTTAAAATGTGCAAACTTCGCGAACTAAAACTATCAATAGTGTTTGTAGTGTCTATTATATACGTATATAGAAAATTGGTTTGTTACCTTACCGCTAAAAGCGCTTTTTTGCGATGTTTGTTTGCATGAGTTATGATTTCTGTTGGGAGTTTGGAAATAATGTTTGCCGGAAATCCGCATTATTTCCTACTAGAATGAACAGATTTCATTAGTTACACTAAAACGAGTAAAAATTATTATTCATGAAAATTTATTCTATATAGTGTTGAGACAGGAAGAGTACGAAAAAGGAGAAAATTAACTATATCAAGGGTATCAACAAACATGACCTTAATTTTCAATTAGGTAATTTTACTCTTTCTATAACAGTTTTGAAAATTTAATTTAAAGTTTTGAATGAATGAAAAAATATTCAAATTTGTGTTATGCAATGGTGGAAACTAACTTTATGAATAATAGAAAATAATGTAGAAAATTACTTTAATTGGTCAATTTTCGTGTTTAAAAATAAGATTGAAGGAATGACGCACTTGTCTGTGATTTATTTTATTGTTCTTTTGACAATTCCGCGAAGTCTGAGATGAAATTTCGGTTGATGTTAATCCGAGAAACCAGTTTTGTTTATGAAAACAGTCTAGCCGGGATTTTGGATGCAGTTTGTGTTTGATTTTATTAGGAGTCATTGTCTCAAAAATCCCGCTCTCTGGAAATGAAAAACATTCACATTTGGAACGATCATCCTAATGGAACATCAAACAATGAGTTCGTGAAAAATTTAATAAACAAAGAACGGCACGAGAGCAAAATGCAAAACATCATGTGTATAGAAAGGAAAGAATTTTTTCTTTGAAAAAGTTTCCCCTTTGATAAAACGAATCGTTCCACAGCCTTAGACGAGAAAACCTAATGACCCATTATGATCTCCAAGATTTTAAAGCGAAGTAAGGGACTCGGGAATATGAACACAATCATGCACTTAAAACCGTATTGTTGAAACAACTGCCATTTATATCCAGATGAGAAACTTTTAACGCGGAATTTAGTGTGTGGACATTTTCCTAAAATAAAAGAAAAAAAATTTAATTAGTTCTCGCAGAGAATCTGTTCGCAAGACAAACACGAATCTGAATCTCGGCGGCGGCTCGTGTTGATTTTCGCACTTGATTTCCTTACGAAATAAAATACACACTCGACTGCATCGTATTGTCACAACAATCAATCACAATTTTATTAAAATTCCATGCTTCAACCAACAAGAAAAGGGGAATGGTTTACACCATAGTCGAGATATTAGCAGTTCATTGACTCCAATCACAATAGTTTCAAAGTCATTAAAGCATATTTAGAAAGGTCATCAATCAACTAATGTGAATTACTCCTAACACAAAGATCAACTTTCGGACCCGTTTTGTTTACTACATATCAATGTTTACAACAACTCGACACCTGAGGAATGAATCAAGTTTTTCTCTAGACAATTACCATGATTCATTTTGTGATAATTAGTGTTGACTTACAAATACATAATAAAATAATTAAAATTTTGGGGGGGTGTTTCGAAGCAATTACCCAAGTTTTTTTGGGTAATTAGTCAACAAGTTTGAAAAACACTTTGTGAATAAATTAATAAACATCATTTTAACGAAGATAAATTAACCTAGTTTCGTATGCACGTTGAAAAATTTTCATTGAAACGAAAAGATGATTATGTTAGTCAATGGAATTTATGGTATGCGAGATAATGCAATCAGAAGCGGTGTAAACAAAACTGACCACGCGTTTTGTGTTGAGGAAAGATGTTTTTTCGGGTTATGCAACCATTTAAACGTAATAGAGTGGGTAATAGTAAAAATGGAGCTCATCACGTGGGAATGATGCAAATGTATAAAGAGTAACATTCGAGTTTGTGAAGCAGCTGCCTCTTGAATTTCCATAAACAAGGTGACACATTGACAAACACTGCCACAAGTTCCATATTCATCCGTTCGTCATTAAATTTCTTGACGTGGGTGTATGAAATGAGAGAGTTGTTTTTTTTTTAGTACCATATTGATTTATTTATATTCTTATTAATAATATTTCACGAAAAACGTACACACACAAATATAGGACAGTATTATAGTTTATAATTGGTTTTTTGTAATTTTCATCTTTATATAACAATAATTAATCTAGAGATGTAACAAGATAAAGAGCTCGCGAGATCGAAAATCGCGGGCTCAGGGCGAGTTTCGATATCGCCTCGCGGGGCCGCACAGGGCCGGCTCCAGGGCCTGAGACACCCTCGAGCCGACCGGCGAGCAGTCAATAGCACCATAGTTTCGTTGCAAGAATTTATCAGGAGTCGGAGAGCAACCCCGCGGGCTCGTGGAAGACTTCCACTGGAGACCTCGCCAAGGCAACGTCTGTTATTCTTATTTTTTTTTGGAAAAGGATGAGAAGGTTGGAAGGTTGGAGATGACGGCCGACGGCCTCCAGAGGTTTGATACAATTGGTGTCTAAACTATAGCCGAACTTGTCACTCGCTCAACATTTAAAATATTACGAAAAGTTACGCAACTTGGACTTGGCGAAAAACGGCAACGTTCACACGAAAATTATCATTATTGCTGTGGGTGTTCGAACGCGCATAATTAAAAACGTATTCATTGGTCCCTTGTCAATTTTGACATCGCGCAACAACGACGAAAATCAATGAAGAGTGGTCCAAACGACTTGGTCTGAGGAGCATTATATTTGCTAAAAAAGCAGGAGTACGTCTAGTAAACGTTGATTTTTTTCATTGATTCAAAGTTGGGTAACTTGTTCTCGCTTTTCGATTAAGTTATTTACAAGAAATGAAGTCTCTAAACATCGAAGATTTTTTTAAAAACACATAATAGTTTGTTTTCTTTTAGACTATTTACGATAAATTCCAGAATGAAAGCGTTATATTATCACAGTGGTAGTCATTGCTCCATATTTTATTATTACAATAGAGTCAAATAAAACATAACAATCGTGGCCAACTCGGAACGTTTTGATATTACAATAAAAACTCGCTTCATGTCCTAAAAACCTTAAAAGCTATAGATAAAATCGCTTCCATTAAACAGAATAGAGTTATTTGGAAGTAGACTATACAAATTTATAGATTTGATATAATTTATTAAATAGCAATAATTAAGGCAATTTTAATACTTTTGATGTCGATTGAAACACATTTTTAGAATAAAAATTCGTTTTGTACTTTTGTTAAAACAAGCATGTCGAGTTAGTGTCTTAGCGCCATCTGTGTGTTTTGATTGTGAGATCGAGTTGACGACGATTGCTCCATACCTAACAAGAAATAACAATTTACACGTATATCGAAGAGTATAATAATGTCCACGTGAGGAGGATTGTCGAGAGTTCAGTGTCGGTAGAGGGCGCTCGGTGCGCTGCGATACTGCGCCGTCTTTATCCGTCGACTGACGCATTCGTAGCAGCACACGTAAGCCAAACATCACTTAAACAGGATTCTCCTAAAGGCCCTCCGGAAGTCCTTGTTGAAGATGGTGTAAATGACCGGATTCAGCGCCGAGTTCATATAACCCAACCAGAAGGCCGTAGAAAAGGCAAAGCCTGGGATGTCGTAGGCCAACCGCAAGATGTACATGAAGAAGAAGGGCAACCAACAGGCGATAAACGACCCCATGATGAGACCCAGAATGAGTGTGGCCCTCTTCTCCTTTTTCCTCGCAATGCGTCGTTTTTCCCGTTCTGGGTCTCTGGGTTTCTGTACGCGCACTTCCTCCACCATGTGTTCTTTGCTCGAGCTCGCTTTGTTGTCTTTGGCTGTCCTTCGGTTTTTCGCCGTTTTGCGACCGAATATTGGTTTGCACAGACGGAGTTTTAATGGTTTCACCACCGCACAACGAGACACTACACCAGAATCCGAACTACTTGGATCGAATTCGCTCACCATGTCCGTGTCGATGCCCATCGATGGTTGACGCATACGAGACATGGCAGCAGCTTGCTGTTGCAATTCACCGTTTACCGATAATGTAGAGCCGCGAAATTGGCTCTGGGAGAGAGGATTTCGGACCACCTGGGCACTGCTGAACACCTGCAACAAAACCAACTGTAGAAAAGCCCAAAACGATTGCGAAAACAACATTAATTTTGTTACATAATCGAGTGGATTATTGGGAGGAATGTCGACCAGACCATTACACAAGAAGGTTTTAACGGTTTTGATGCTTATTTACATGTTTTACAAGAAATATAACACATTTGCATTAATGATAGTTTAGTAGATAATACCAAATTTTCTTAAAGTGTATAATACAACGTTTTTCTCTTATTAAATGAAAAATTAAAAATGTTTTATGTAAATTTGTCATGGAATAAAAAGCAACCAAACCGATAAAAAATCGATAAAAAACAGCCATTGGAGTTTTTAACAAATTCCGTGTGTTTGTCGCGAGGAATGGCTTGCTTGCCGCCACAAACAGTAATGAGACCCTCAATTGGCGCATCGTATCTAAAATGCAGTTTTCATCTGACCTGAACAGAGATAAATAGTGAGTCGTAAAGTGTTGTTTAAGACTCAAAAATCCCATATAAAAGAATTTTGAAAGTTTATTTGTTTGTATATTAATTTTTTCACCAATAAGATAAAAAAATCACCAACTGACAATAATTAATTATATCGATAATAAAAATTAAAAAAAAACTAAATTGAATAATAGTATGTATCATAGTACCTAGTCATTTCTAGAATAAACTACTAAGGAATAAACAAAACCTATAAAAGAAAATAAGTGTTTTTAATTTAATTTAATTTTAATTAATTTCATTTTTGTTGTTTTTCTCTAATAAAATTAGGAAATGCCGATACCGGCCAGATAGCTCCTGAACAAGCTCTCTCTTTTTTTCTAGAATTTTATAATGGAATCTTGGAATTTCTGACTACACTTTTACTTATTTCCTTTATAAATATTATTTTAAGAGCAGTTTATTTTAGAATAAAGCAATATAGACTATTTTATAAAATTATATTTGAATTTTTAACAAAATTTTTCCCGATTGAAAATATTGATTATATTTTTTATTTTGCGAATGTAAAACTGTTTTGCCGCATACATTTCACTAATATTAGTAATTTTTGACAAAATCATGTCGATTGCGAAACTAAATTGAACAAAACTGATTTTTTGTGAGCATTTTTGTGAATTTACAAATACTTAATTTTGCTTTATTTCTTAACTTTGATGACTAAAAACAAAAAGATAAATAGACGGTGACGCCACAATAATAGTTATAATGAATTGGAATAAACAAAAAATATAGTACATAATTTTCAGTATTTTTATATTAAACTACGAAATTACAGTTTTCAAAAACTATTTACTCTACCGTCCCGTAGATGGCACCTCTCTAACCAGTTACAAAATGTACCACCGGAAAAATTTGTCGCTTGTGTACAGACCATGCTCAAAAAAATTAAATAAAAAAAACAGTTTTTACATTTTTTTTTGCAATTTAATGTTGTTCCTGAATTAAATCAGTACCTCACACACACAGTAACACAAAGTTTTTATCTCATGTAAGGAATTGCAAAATTCAATAGTTTTTATTTTTATATGAAAAAACGTATAATTCAAATTGCATGAAAAAAAAATTACATAAACAGATAATCTACAACACGCTAAAAATGAATAAAAAAAAATTTCCATACAGTTTTTTTATAAAAAAATAAAATGGCCAAAAGTAGAATTGAAAAAAAAAATTAACGACCGGACAAAAAATTTAAATTAATATATGCTGTTGCTAAGACTAAGATTTATATTTTTATTCTGTATAGTTCAACCTTAAATATAATTGAACCCTAAAACTAGTTTTTTTCTCGCTTAGAAGTACCAAATTTCCTAAAAAGAAACTAAAGGTTGTGTGTGGATATCTTCAACTCAATGTTATTCTTTAAAACATGGGTTTCTATAGCACTGAACGTATGTCAAACGTTAAATTTTCTAAAATCGTTTTGACCAATCGCGTGGAAAGAAGCCTTGAAGTATCGAAATATTTCCAACAAAAAATTGCTCCCGCTTTAAGCAATCAAGTTTTAATCAAGTTTGAATTCGTCGACCGTTCTTCATTGTACAATTCTGATAGCTAACCTGTTTTTTTTTTAAGTCATTAGTTTGGAATCCAGATAAACGGATTTATTTCGTGCATTATTCTCCAACTCAAACTTTTATCTCTTTCCAAAGTGTAATGTCAGAATAATTGTGATATTCTTAATCGAATCAGTGTGTAATTTGCGTAGATTAAAACCGTTGCAATTAAATTACACTAAAGACTTGTTCATTAGAAAATGAATTGATCCGGAAAAGATTATTTATTTAATCATTTAATTAAATTAAAAATATCACGCAACTCGCTTGAAAAATGGACTCGGGTTGGGTTTTAGGATTATTAAGATTGCGGTCACGCGAAAAATGTAAAAAATTTGATTACAGTTGCAACTACGGTTGTTTTTTTAGTATAATCCGATCAAAATTTCGTGTTAATGCCGATTTGATTGCGTCAGCTCTATTTACTTATAAAGTCGATACTCAAGTAATGCAAAGTCTGTTTCGATCTCATATTCGAACATAGACAATATAATCCTTGATTGTTAGCTTTGCGGTTCAGAATTACAAACGTTATTCTGAATCAGCGTGCTTGCGGTTTTATCAAGACCAACTCAGTTAAATACTCGGTAGCAATTTAGACCGATGCTCTTTCGAAACAAAACTAGCTCCAGGTGGAATCATCCGAAATTAGAAACATTCCTTCGGAATCGAGATTCTTCTTCTAATTTCATTCGGCAGCTGGTGCTATCGATCGCTCTCCGCAGACTCAATAAATTGTAAAATCGACGATATTTAAACATTTCCCTCTGACAGTGAAACGGTAATCGTTTCTCGCCGCTTACGATTCTTTGCCGCAACTTGCTTTTAATCACCAGACGGATTTCGAAACAACTCCCTTCAGATTTATTTAGACCGAAACCGGCTTTTGAATCATTCAAACTGATGGGCCGGAATTGTATTGATAGTATGACGACTGAAACAGTCACGTAGAAAAAGAATTTTACTAAATCGAACAGTTTGATCGACTTCTCCAAATAGGATGTTCAGATATGTAGAGAATTTTGTAATTTCGACGTTATAACATCGATCGTCTGACCCAAATTTTCACTATTCCAAACGTTTTTTACAATTCGATTTTAACCCCCGAGTTAATTTTCTGTCATGTTAATAATTATTATGCAGTCTGAGTATTGTTCAGACGTCAATGCATGACAATGAGCTCTCTAGATTATTACCACGACTGTCGCATCTACTGCAGAGAAAACATAATGAAAAACATAAAAAAGTGTAGTAATTTATAAAATATATCCAGGAGGGAGAAGAAAACCTTAAAGTCGGTGTTTTAATCGAAGAAATGGAGCGAAAAATCTCACCAACAACACCAAAGTGTGCAAAACACGAATTTGATCGATGAGAAAACAAATAAATGGAAGACTCTTAATGTATTAGGTTTGAGTATGCGATGAGGTCAATACGGGCTAATGATATCTCTGGCCATATAATGCATATCAATAGAGTTTGAGGGCATATTGTTTACTCGACCTTAACTGAAACGGAATTGGTCTTTGAAGCTGTCAAATTGCCAAGTCTCATTATCTAGCCTTGGTTGAAATATTTAAGTTGTCTTTTCAGCGTCTAGGATAGAGCTACAGGTTTTTGAATTATAAATAAGTAAAAGTTGGGGTGTGTAGGAGCAAGCATTTTGATTCACCAAGTGGGATAATTTCACTCTCGAGTTTTTTGACAAGTTTATGACGCGTATCTTTTTATAACTGCATTAGCAATCTTATAACTTTTCACTTAAAAAAAAACTTTACTTATTATTAAGTTCGCGCAAGAATAAAGTTGGAAGGTCGTCTTTTGTCAGAGACATAATATAACAAAAGTAGTCTTGATGCCGCGAAAATTGCAAAGAATAAAGAAATTACGAGCGAGTGAAAAGGAAAAACCACTGACCGACCACAAGCTTTATTTTTACTGATAAATTGTTATTGCTACCCAAATGATCCACTCCATTATTTACGCATTATTTCCATAAAGTTTAATTAAACGCTTTCTTTATGGGACTATTAAAATTACAGGTTGTAATAAATGGACGCTGTAACAAAATTAACGACTTAATTTGCTATTTTTCACGTCAATCTCGTATTCATGTAAGTATTTAAAAGTTTTAACAAGTTTGAGTTTCCGAACTCTAAGCTTGCGCAGCTTTTAAGATCTATTAAGGAGTGAGTACAGCTGCGTTCGCTTCGAGATCAATCGACATGAAAACTTTCACCAGAACGTTAAAAAATTATTTGGTGTTTATAACTTTCTGGTGTGTTGAAAAGCAAATATTACGTCACAAAAATGCCTAAAACTCAATTTTTTGGGCATTTTTCTGCTCGTCTAAATCCTCTACTTGATTCAAAGCCATAACCTACTTGAGCATCCTCCTCAACACACCCTTCGTTCTTCGGTCCGTCACTGTCAATCGTACAAACCTTGAGCGTATCCTTCTGATCAAGCGTCTCGGCGACGATTTCACCGGCGTCGCTCGTCGAAATATCCGATGCTAAATCACACGTGACGGTGGGAATGGGCATGGGGCGTGGAATCGCCTCGATGGTGGCGATTTGTCTGTCGCCGTCCCGCGGCGACGTGTTGCTGTTCCTATCGATGGAAGCGCCTGCCGTCGCGGCGGCGTCGCCATCTCCGTTCTTCGGTACGCTGAAACTCGTGACGGCGTCTTGGGGTTGGCGTCGAGGCGGCTTCCGGATTCCGCGTCTAGCACGAGCTTTCGCCGCGTAGTAAATACGAATATATACAAATACCATTATGCATGATGGCATGTAGAACGAGCCCAAAGCCGAATACAGCACATAACCCAGTTCTTCGCTCAGCTGCAAAATAAAACATCCTTTCATTGGGTTTTGTTGTGCCGAAGCTCTTAAACAGTGTTTGCATTAGGGGTTGTGAAAGTATAAAATGGCGTTTCACTGTCATTATGACTAACATAAATAGATGTTGAAGGGAGTTTTTCTAAATCTTTTGTGGGGTTAAGCGAAAGCTTACTTGTGTTGGGACTATCCACTAATAAAACTTTAGTGAAATAAAATACCAAGATTACTAACCCGGCGCATCCACCATTTATATTTATTTCTTTTTAACTTTTTAATAACATTTATTAAATTGAAACATAAAAAATATTCAGGGTGTTCCGTTTTTATTCTTACAAATTTGAACAGGTAGAAGAATATTCAATTTTAAGACAAAAGTGTCCTATAAATATGTATCAAAAAATGTTTTGTAAAGGAGCTACACCCTCTGAAAGGGGTGAGTTTTTTAATGGGGTTGTATCGAAAAACGCAAAAGACCTATGGAATTTAGAATTTTGTTCTTGAAAGTGGCATGAAATTTCAGCCAAAATAGTTAGAGTACTATTTATCCTAACCCACAGTTTAAAAAATATACCATTTTCAACTTAATTTGCTAATTTTTTGGCCCATTTGGGTGAAACTTTTCTTGAAAAAGGCAAAAACAATGTCGTTTTCGATCGCAAATTTAGCTATTTTAGCAAAATTTTGTGAAAAAAAATAGTTTTGGCTCGAAAACGTTTTTATTCGCTTGAAAATAGATGGAAATAAAATAATTTTTTGCCTAATTAATTTTTGGGCATGTTTTGATAAAAAACAATTAAGATTTTTAATCACAAATGGCAAAAAACACCATTTTTTATCTAATTAGTAGATCTCAAGACTTGCTTGAGCAAAATGTCGCAAAAAAGTGCATTTTTAACTAAAAAAGTCAAAAATAATGTTATTTGGTCATTTTTGTCCTAAAATTTTTCAACTCAAAAACATGTTAAACGCGATTTTGTGGCCTATTTTAGCAACATTTTGCAAAAAAAAAGTTTTTAGTTCAAAAATGTATTTAACTGCTTAAGAAAGCAAAAATAGCACAATTTTTATCGATTTTTCAACTGGTTCGGAAGAAATTTTGTAAAAAAATTGCATTTCTGGCTGAAGAACTTTCTTAAACGCTTGAAAAAGTAAAAAATATGATATTTTTGATTTAATTTCGTGATTTTATCTTAAAAACATACTAAAACGTTTAAAAAAGCAAAAATAGTATGATTTTCGACCAAACTTGACCATTTTTTTTTCGGTAATAAACACCACAAAACAAGTGTAACATAAATATTAGAAAGATTTTACTCAAAAAGGGTAAATTATATCGAAAAAAACGCAAAAGACCTCTTTTTAGTAAAAAAACTATGGAATTTAGAATTTTGTTGTTGTTATAGTACTTTTAATCCTAAACCCCCCAGTTTAGGACGCCCCTGATTAAAAATTTTGACATAAAGGTAATCTACTGTGTACTTTTATCTAAAACGGTTTCACAAAATGCATTGAAACATACACCCCTTTCAGGGAGTGTATCGCCTTTACATAGTATTTTTAAAGAATGTTCATAGGAAACTTTTATCTAAAAATAGAATATTTTATCTCCTGTTTAAATTTGTAACAATAAAAATGGAACATCCTGTATACATTAAAATTTTTATGGCGCGTAGTAAAAACAGGGTGTTTTGTAAAAAGACAAAAAAGAAGAAAAATGTCAAATAAGATAAAATACCAGAAATATTATAAAATTGTCTATTTGTCAAAAATTTTTGACATTTGACATTTTTTTATGTCTATTCTTACCGATAATTTTGTATCATTTGTTTTTTTAATACACTTTTTCCACAAGAAATAAATAGAATCAAAGTGCAAACTTTAATCTCCCATAGCATCAAAATTTTTATAAATAGACTTTTTCAACATTTTTTTATTTTAATTAATTTTTTCTTGGTTTTATACAAAACACTATTCAAAAGTGTAACTAGCCCGGCGCCTCCACCATTTTATGCTTTTCAACTCGGATTTCGGGCGATGAGTTTCAAGTTGTCGATCTGTTGCCGTCAAAAATAATGCATTGCCGTTTCTTTTTCAACTGAAGCGAGTGTTGATCAATATGTTCGCTGTCGGTAACAGTTTAAAAAGTTGCAAGAGTTTGAGTGAAATCGCATTTAAGCGACAACGTTTAAAATAATTGCTACTGATCGAAAAACTGTTCTAATTTTCTCTAATACTTTGACATTTAATTTTTTCGGTTCTGTGATTACCCGGAAACTCGCAAAAATCCCTCAAGTTTGCCATTCAAGTTTTTGTGCGCGGATATCGATTCTGATGGTGCTTGGTAAGCGCTATTTTGTCTCGTATATCCTTTGATATGAGGGAGTTTTGTGTTTTCTACGAAAATTATTAGCGTGTTTTTCGAACCGGAAACTGATATTAAAATGTAGTAATGGAAGTAATTGTGGGTCAAAGTCGTAAACTGCACTCCCGATAGTCGGCCTAATTAAACACGGACGAGTTTAAGCCGGTCCGAATTAGGTGAAAAACCGCTAAATTGGGATCGACAAACCGCATGTGAATCACATTGGTATCTGTTTCAAATTTTTTCAGACCGAGCTTTAATCCGCTTTGAAGCGAAAAAGTTTATTCTCATCTTTTCATTCGGAAAATGCTGTTTTTTGAGTTTAATTTGAGTGGTGGAAAATGTCCATCAAGCAATAAAAATGTTTTCTAGAGACTAATATATCATGACTTTCACGCCGGCTAATATCTAATATCCGAAATGTACGTGATGAAAATTATGGGGGTGGAAAGAATGTCATCAAGTTCAACGACGAGCATCCTTACGTTTATTAATATCACCGTCCACTTTTAATAAAACATTAATATGATTGCTGCCGGAATGTCTAGAAAGAATTTTGTTGCTTTTTTACACATTTTTCTCTCTTGTTTCAACAAAAACGCTCACTCCATTTGGATTCAATTGGCCATAAATCAGGTGAGTTTGTGTAGCTTTTTTGTTTCATTAAGCACCGTCTTTTCCTGACTCAAACTTGTTATAGTTTTTTTCGTATGCGAGAACAGGAAGGAAATAATGGCGTGAAAGCTGAGACAAAAAAATTAAAGAAGATTGAAATATCTTCTTTCATTTTGTTGACTGGAGAGAGAAAGTCTAAGGGTTTCATGTTTTTCTTTTGACGCTGTCCTGGCAATCTCAACAAACATCGGTATCAGTAAAAATTTTATGCATCTCAAGGGAAAAAACAAGTAGCAGGAAAAATATAGTGTGTACTTTGTCGTTTTATAGTAAGAATAATTTTAATCGTTTGAAGCAGGTGAAGTGTTCCGCATATTTTATTTTATGCTCGAATATAAGAGTCGAATCGGGTCGTAAAGTGTACAAGAACAGAATGTAGCATTTTGCAACTGAGCCTCCATTATTTAAATTAGCACACACATCTGAATATTAGGTCGAAATGCGGAACGAATTTATGATCGGTTAAAATCTGATCTTTGGAATTATCTCGAATTCATATTAGGCTATTACAGGACGATAAAGCAGCTTTATGGATTACGACGCCCTCCAGAAGCCGTGATATGGGTGTCGGAGGCCCTCAGATTCGGTAAATATGTTTGAGGTCGTAAATTCGGCCGCCACTTTTGACGTTTCACGTCGTTCTTTAACCGCAAAATGCGACACGGTTTTGTCGCAGAGATTAATACGTGAAAGGGTTTACGGAGGGATTTTCAGGACGTGGTGTCGTAAAACGGATGACAGATAAAATCAAAAATTGATTTCTGATTCTTGGTAAATGATCCAAGAAAATTGCTCACCTTTCATAATGTTGTTTTGAAGTTTCCACCGTGACTAAATTAACGAACGTTCTGTACCATTTTCAATGAATTAAGCGAGTTTAGCAGAGAAAAGGTTACTTTCGTAAATTATTAGGTGGGTTGGAGTGACACGTGACTGAGAAGTTGTAATTTTTATATAATGGTGGCAAAGTTCTCGACTCGCTAATTACATTAAAGTAAGTTTAACTAATTTTCCGATAACTGTTCAACAAAATTCAAATTAATTTTTTTCTTGAAAAAAATTAAATTATTTTAATAGTATTCATAAAAGAGTCGTAAATATTGCTTCGGACAGGTTTTGATATATCAAATAGCGCGTCGTCCTTTGATATATAAGTTTTTTTTTTGCTGGTGTAATAAATTACGGCAGTGGTGGTTTGAAAGGCTCGCTAGAAATACACAAAGTTTCCGAGTAATTCGTTAAACGAATGTTGTTCTTTAATCGCGTCGATAAAATTAGTCGCTAATCTTTCCATTTTGTCGAGCCAACAACATATAGGACCTGCCTTCGTGTTTTATGATGGTCAATTTTTATCCGGAAATTTCTCCGAGTTTTACCTCGCATGATTTAACATTACAACAGTTGATAAATGTACACGGGCGTGTTTTTGTCGTCGGTTTTTATATTTTATTCGCTGAATTAGAGCGGTCCTGAAGCCGAACATTTTTATTTTAGATTGTCAAGTATGGTCTTTGGTAATTAGTGAAGCTTTTATCGAAATAGTTTCAGTTAGGGGAGCAATCGTTCAACTTTTGCGTCGACAAAAACTTGTTTTCTTGTCTAATAAAATTCCAAACTCTGTCGAGCAAATATTTCACAAGTTTTCCCAGTCTCGCTCTCACTCGTGCATTTTCGTGACAGTTTGTTTACCCTGTATTTGCATACAAGGATCAGCCGAGTGTTAATTTTTAATTCGGTTTTTCCCCCCAGTCAATCCACACTTTTTGTTCTTGAATAATTAGGTCTCTGTGTGGACTGATTCAGCGACAAAAACTGCACTCATTTGCATTGCATGGTTACTCTCAATTTTGCCTTTTTTGTCTTTGAATAATTAGTTTCTAGGACAATTTATAAGCGTCGAGATAAGTTGTATACAATTTTAAATCAAAGACGTAAATCTTTGTCTCTATTGTTCTTTCTCTGATTGGAATAGAACGTCTATTTTGGTAATTTATCCCGTTTTTGAATCTTGGGTAATTTTTGATCGTGTATTAAATTTCGGTAAATGCTTGAGGGTAGTGCACAACGGAATTTATTGTGAGCGGAAATTATTGTCGCTCTTGGTAGATATGACGTGGAGAAATTGAAGTTGCTTTGTTGTCGGGATTAAAAACATTCCGTTTTTTCCTCAGGGATGAATAGGAGTGCTTCTTTACGATCTATATGCAGTGAATTTTAGATCATCTGAAGATTTTTGCAATTTTTTAACGCTATAAATCGACCACGATGACCGGTTATGTTTTATTTATGAGTTTTATTTTTAATGTAAAATTTATTTCAGTATTGCATCTACCTTCCGGATGTTAAAAACACACACTTTGCTACGACTTTTTCATGTTTTATTTATTTAGTTACAAAATGTGACTGGCTCTATTTACATAAATTTACATCGAGGAATATTTTAATTTTATTTCGACACTTGGGAAAAAATCTCGTTTAAACTAATTTATGTTATGCATAATTACTAAATTGGGTTTAGAATGACTGTTTTTCGATGAATAACAAACTATTGGTTAATTGGAATTCAATGTTGCACTGATGAATTTCATTTTTAATACAAAATTAAATTTTCATTATAGCACACGTAAAACAAGTGAGGCTACGTTTCCCATTTTCTCCCCAGTTTTATGCTCCAACGTTACGACCACAAAGAATATAAAATTTGACTTTGGTAAAAAATCTTTTGGCAATAAGATGCAATAAAATAGAGTACTTGTTCAGCATTTTCCTGCAACCTATAAATACGACGTGATTGCAATGATGAAGAGTTTTTTTATGTCACTATTATTCTAGTATTGTAGAGGCAACTACTTAATGGTTTCCTATTTAAAGTGCAATTAGATGGTACGATATGATAGCAAATTGGTGCAATAAGAGAGCAGGAAGCGAGGTCATCTGATGCAAATCGGCGCAGCGTTCGATAAATAAGTGCGACATGATGAGCTTTTATCGTTGGGAGGTTGAAAAAAAGGCTTCGAGCTTTATGAGGTAATATCGCTGGCGGTAGTCGTCGCATCCGTCTTTTGTGCTCGATAATTCAAGTTTATATAATCTGCTGCTGCATTCGGCACCTCGTTATCCGACCCCAGCCGTCGTCGAACATTTCAGAGTGGAGATTTAATTGTGGCATTGACTGGCGACTCTTTATTCGTTTTCGGTGACAGGTGCTTTAGTCAATAAGTGACACACCAGCTTGATCTCTTCTAACGCGAATTCAATAGCTGGCAGATTGAATCCGTGGGGAGTCCGTCTACAGAGTGTCTCAATTAAGTCAATTGTTGACCCATAAAATGTTGAAATAGAAAATTTTGAAAATTTCGTATTTCAATTCAAACCACAAATGTTGTTTTTAATTGCATCAACTTTAAGATAACTTATTAAAGTAACAAAATTGTTTTAAATACAAAAAAATTAATATATTCTGAGGTGTAAAAATCAATGGAGCCCTAAATGGGTTTTAGTTACAAAGTCCATCTCTTTCCCTTGCCCATCCTTCCCGAGTTTACCCTATTCAAGAATGTGTATACAAAATTTATACAGCTGAATATAAAGTATGGAACCATTTTTTTTTTAAAAACAGTGACTTCAGAAAAAAAAATGTGATCGTATTTTAGAACGAAATTTTGTTTTGTTTTTAAGTTAGGAAATTTTTATTTTAAATTAAATATAAAGTAGACAGTTGTAATCCTTAGATCGTAGCCTTCATGAGAAAAATGGTTTTGTAGTGGGTTGCCATTAAAAAAATAAAAATTTTGTTGTACCTACTCAAAAACAAAAGAAAATTTCGAAAAACCTTATTTTTGATAAAACATCACATACTTTATCATTCATCAATTAGTTTTTCCAAAAAATAAATAATTTAAGAAAAAAACGTTTTTATTCACTTTGTAGTTATTAAGCCCCGCACAAAATAAATATATTTCTACAAGATGTTTCAAAAATAAGTTACAATACAAAATTATGTTTTTTGAATTTTTGTTGGTCAATTTTCCATATTTTTTTTAATAATTTAATTTGTTTGACAAAAAAAAATATACGCAAAAATGTATCTTTTATTTTACGCCAAAAGTGCAAAAAAAACATTTTTTGCTTCACTTGAAACGAGCAAATCTGTAATTAAAACGTTATTATTCTGAATTAGTGGAAAGAAAAGTTCTTAATTTGGGACTTATAATTATTTTTCTCTGCGTTTTAAATCTCATCACACTGACGGTTTTACTTTTTTGACAACGATTTCTTTTAGAAGTATTGAGCGGAGTCAAAATTGAATAAGACAATATTGTCTGAAGATGGCAAAATAGGCGAAACATGTAGCTAGTGTAACATAAAACTTTGGGAGAACAGGGATCTAAGAAAATATTTTTCCCTTTATTATAATAAAAGTTAAATACATGGGTTGCTTCATTAAAAAAAAACATATAATTTTTAACATATAGGGTGTTAAAAAAAGATTGTGTGTTCAGGAGATAATAATATAGACCAAAACAAAAAAAAAGTCTCAATAACGTTTGGGAGATATCGAACATTATTCGTCTTTTGAAACATTTATTTTAAATCTGTTGAAACAAAAAAGAAAAGCTTCTAGTACAAATTGTCAAAATTTTCGCATTTGTGGACCCATAATTATTAACTTTTTTGTTTCTTTGGTCCATACTATTACTTCCTTTAATATTTTACAATCTTTTTTTTAACACCTTGTATAACTTATTTTTGAATACTTGAAAATAATTTCTGGTGGTGAAGAGAGTTAATATTTATTGTATCCACATTTTAAGATATTTAAAAGTCAACTCGCTGAAACATGAAAAACAAAGAATCGCAAATCTGTCTTAAGTAAATATGGCGCGAGCATCCTCATCAGGCTTTATTAAATTTCACCCTTGTTGTTGTTCAATGACTCCGACTTGAATTGATTTTAATTTAAAGACCCCCGCTTATTGCTTCGGATTAAATTTGCATAACTGAGTAAGGTAAAAATATTTGCATTCATTTTAATCTGTTTTGCATTTAAAACGACCAATCTTTCCAACTTAATAAGATTACCTCATAACACATTTTCGGTTTTGCTAAATAAGGACGCATCCATTACCCGGAGGATATAATTCGATGAACTGTCAAACATTATATGATGAAGGAAAACTCTTCTTTTCTCCAACACACTATCTCGAAATGGAGATGACTAGGGGAATAGAAAGTTTGACAGCGCATAAAAGATAAGAAAACTAATATAGGCACACCAGGATTTTACATTTTATTGAATTGTTATATACAACGGACCGACGAAATTGAAGCCATATTTCACAAACTGAGGCGAATACAATTGCCATTACCCCAAAGTGTTATTTGAAAAAAATCACACTGATTCACTCCCGACTCTCTTTTAGACAAAAATTTAATTTTATTCCAGATTATATTGCAAAATAAATCTGAAATATCACACTTTTTATTACACATAAAACATCGGAATCCTTTAAGCCCTAATGCACTGCCTTAAGATATAAGGAGTCTGTTATTATCTCGGGAAACCTCTCTTCTGAGAAAATTGGCTTGCAAATTATTTTATTTCTTTTATGGTTTATTAGCGCCAGAGTTTACACCCGACTCACGTAAAAACTGCAAAATGTAAAAAACTTAAATCAATCTGAAATATCACACTTTATTACAACACTGAAATCCTTTAAGGCTTAATGCACTGTTTTAACGTAGTGTGTTGTGTTGGAAAATTGGCTGCAAATCATTTTATTTTTTATTACCATCTCAAAGCACTTTGTAAGTCGGTGCACCCGATCGCTGTTTTATCAGCCAAACGAGATAAATTTTTGCTAACCGCTCGAATCGGCAATTTAAAAGTTGCTGAAATGACACTTTCGTCGTTTCAGGGTCCGAAAATACTCAAGACAAATCTTCGGATCGGAGAATAAATTTCGGCACTTTAGGAAAATCGTTAATTGCGTTTTTTTCCGTAATCCCGAAAGTGTCAAAGGACGTTTATTCTCATTTTTGCCGTCCCACGTGACCATCAAACTCATAAATACGAGTCACACATGTGCAAGCTTATTGTAACAGTGAGGAGGGAAAAAAAACTTTCATTCTCACGTGCACATTTCCTCGTTTATCTCTATTACTTGTGCGCAAAACCCCGTTGCCGAGCTTTTATAAGTAGTACTTCCCCCAGGGCATTCATCACAATCATTCTCCCCTGAAATGCGATATTTTTTCTGATTTCTGGCAATTTTCCCCATTTCTGCACTCCTATCTTAAGCAATTTACTATACGCTCGGTTTAGACGCTCCATTTCAATATTCTATGCACGGATTCGTCTTGTTCCTTTTTTTATTTTATTAGCGCCGCGCGAAACAACGATTCAAATATTCGCTTGTATTTGACAAATTTCTTTAGGGATTTGTTTCCTGTCACTTGAAGATAAGTGATGTAATCAGAAAACGGGTTATAACCTGTCACCTATACCGGTATATATCATGTGGGAGCGGATAAAAGGAGACAATCAAAGGTGGCCAACAGGTGTATTAGCCGTCTAGATTAAATCGAGGAAAACGTAAAAGAAAACAGCGATTACGTGAATTTATGGTAGTATAAAAGAGGGTTTCGGACACCTGATCGTTTCTTTCGTTTAATTTCGATCTCGTATTGAAAAAAAAAAAAACTTTCCCGACTCACTTATCCGGGAGTAGTTTCGTCTGTTCGGGACATTATTGAGCTGAAAGTTTTGGCTTGGTGCCTGCGAAATTTGCTGTTTCACTCCAAAGGATCTTGTATTAATTATGGAGCTATTGTTCGTAGCATTTATATTGCAATATTATAATGCTTATTATCGTTTCGTTCCTCAAAGGAAACGGAGCACTCGTCGAAATAGAAAACGGGCTCGTTGTTGTCGTAATCCCAGGATTTTGGATAATTAACATCGATGCAAAGACAGGAGCTTTTTTGAGCTTTCGGCATTTTTCCATCAAAACAACGATTTGGTTTTGACTCTGAAATTAGTTGTACAATTTTTAGGAATTCAATCGAAATTGCTTGGAATTATTTGTAAACTACTGGAATTTTTTGGGAATTGCTGGATTATTATTTTTTGGTAATTTCTTTTGAAAATTGTGTTAAATTTTGGAAGTAATTTGGAATTAGAGAAAGTATTTTGTACAATTTTTTTAAGTTAACGGTTCCTTAAATAATGTCTAGTTAGTATGTAACCATGAGATATATATTTTTAGCCAAAATTAACTCGTAAGTACAAAAAAATATATATTTAAACGTAAGTATATAAAAAATAAGAAACGTAAGAGCGTAGAAATGAAACATAACATAACATAGTTTATAGTTAGTTAATATAGTTTTTATCTTGCATTATATAGTCAAATGATTAAAAAACTCGAGCTCTGCTCGTTTTATAAACTTTATCTTTGCGAATTTTAATAGAATAATAATATTTCTTTTTATTTTATCATAAAAGTTCTAAATTTTGCATTTGACTAAAGTCATTTTAAAATATGCTTTTTTGAGCTTTCGGCTTTTTTCCATCAAAACAACGATTCGGTTTTGACTCTGGAATTAGTTGTACAATTTTTAGGAATATAATCGAAATTGCTTGGAATTATTTGTAAACTACTGGAATTTTTTGGGAATTGCTGGATTATTATTTTTTGGTAATTTCTTTTGAAAATTGCTTTAAATTTTGGAAGTAATTTGGAATTAGAGGAAATATTTTAGACATTTTTTTCAAGTTAACGGCTCCTCAAATAATGTCTAGTTAGTATGTAACCATGAGATATATATTTTTAGCCAAAATTAACACGTAAGTACAAAAAAAATAAAAAATAAAAATATTTTAACGTAAGTGTATAAAAAAATAAAAAACGTAAGTGCGTAGAAATGAAACATAACATAACATAGTTTATAGTTAGTTGATATAGTTTATATGTCGCAATATATGATTAAAAAACTCGTGCTCTGCTCGTTTTATAAACTTTATCTTTGCGAATTTTAATAGAATAATAACATTTCTTTTTATTTTATCATAAAAGTTCTAAATTTTGCATTTGACTAAAGTCATTTTAAAATATGCTTTTTTGTTCTTTCGGAATTTTTCCACCAAGACGATTCGGTTTTTACGAGGGGCCGTTGACTCTGGAATTAGTTGTACAATTTTTATTTTTAATTATTTGAAATTACCAGAATTATTTGTAAACTACTGGAATTTTTCTGGAATTGCTGGAATATTATTTTTTTGGTAATTTCTTTTGAAAATTGCGTTAAATTTTATAGAACTATCGGAAGTAATTTGGAATTAGAGAAAATATTTTACACATTTTTTTCAAGTTAACGGCCGCTTAAATTATGTCTAGTTAGTATGTAATCATGAGATACATATTTTTGATCAAAATTAACTAGTAAATACAAAAATAATAAAAAATAAAAATATTTTAACGGAAGTATAAAAAAATAAGAAACGTAAGAGCGTAAAAATGTAACATATTACATAACAGTAGGCAAAGTATAGTTTTTATCTTGCATTATATACTCAGATGAATAAAAAACTCGTGCTCTGCTCGTTTTATAAACTGTATTTTTGCGAATAATAATATTTTTTTTATTTTGTCACAAAAGTTCTGAATTTTGCATTTGACTAAAATCATTTTAAAATATGTGCCAAGTTCCAGAACCGGACTCAATCTTTTGAATACAAATATGAGATTATAAACGTAAAGACGTAAAAAAAATTTTGGAATTACAAGAACTAATTTGTAATTATTGGAATTAATCTAAAAACAATGGAAATACGATAGATTATTGAAATTACTGGAATTCTTTTTTAAATTATCGGAAAATAAATTCTGTAAAATTTTTTTGGGACTGGAATTAGTTGTAGACCCCTCGGGTTTTTATTACTTGTTTTGGGGCATTTTTCTATTGCTTGCAACTTAAAAAGTGTCAATATCAAGCGCATAATGCAACAAGTACAAGTGGTGAAAAAGTTTTCAGTATTTGAACGTTTTGCATGAAAAACTGGCAATCGATTCCGGTTGTGGTAATTGTGAAGTGTAATAAATAAGTAAAAATTCGCAAACGTCGGAAGAATATCGTCATGACGGGTAATAAATTTCTCGTCGTCGCGACGCCCGCCCGCCTCTTATCTGGTCCGTCGCTTTTCATAGTGACCCAAATAACGTGAACCGAATCCAGTCCAGGTTTTACCTGTAATATATGTCCATGCTGTTGTATTTATTAAAGTGTATTTACCTTTCCGAAATAAACATTGGTCAGCGGTTTGGCTGGCAAGGCAACCATTTATTTCACTTGTACTTAACTGTAACATATTGTTTTCGAAACTGTCATTGTAAGAATCGGAGATTGGAGGAGAGATTTATCGCGGATCGGTTCCCTTTTTACGATTTACTACTACAGCGACCACTTCCTGTAAACTTTTTTTTTTGGGGGGAACAAACATGAGGTGCGCTTTGTGACGAAAGGTTTTTTCCCCAATCACGTTCACGTTTGTTTGGATTTTATTTCAAGCAAAGCATTAAAGTGAAAATCAGACAGCGTGAAATACAAAATCTTTCCTGATTCTCGCCTTTATGTTTACAAGTTTATAGCAAATAGCTCTTTTGTTGTCAGGAACTCAGAAATCGTCTTTTATCCTTTATTGAATAGTTGAATATGAGACAATATTCACGGCTTTACCCAAGCTCAGTGCCGCTGTTTTGATTATTGAGACAAAGTCTGGGGGGGTTTTTGTCGAATTAAATGAAAAATCATCAATTTTATTGGCAGTTTTTCGTGTTTATGAAGCATTAATATGTGAAAATACAATCGAATTATGACACGTGGGGTGGAAACGTTAAAAGCCGACGACCACAATTAATGCGCACCATTTAATGGCTTTGCATTCTCATAAAAGTCAAGCGAAACAATGTAAAGTGAAGGGAGTGGCGGAGTCCTCCGGTAATGACATATTCTTCGGGTTTCCGATTTCACGCTATCTTCGGAATCCCGAGAGGATCTCGCTGACCTCAACAAAGACCCGAGGGAAATCTTCATCTGCACACCAACTAGAGACGTGCAAGGACGCGACAAATTTCATCTATTTAACACTTTTTCAACTAAGCCGTTTTCATATTAAAAATTGACCGCTGAAATCACACCCAAAGAAAAATATAATTTGACGACGAGGGAAACCTTTCAGACGTAATTCCGCCGCCGAGGGAATTTGTTACTTATTCTCTTTAATTAAACTCGTCGGCACTTATAAGAGATGGCTTGGTATAGTTGCCACAATTGCGAAGAAAGTACAAATTCAAATGAGAGGTTCGTTAGATGTGAGCTTCCATTTTAATTACGTCAGAATTTCATGTAGGTATAAACACAAATTTGTGAAAAAATTAGGTTGAAAGGCAAAACCTTGTCTTAATTACTTTAATTAGATTATTACAATAAGGCAAAAGTTTATCGTACGCGTTCTTTGGGTTTGTGTAATTTATCTTCTCTGGCAGAGAAGAGCCTAGAACGTAAATTGATTGATTGAGCGCTTCGTTCGCATTGTGAACAAGTAAAATAAAATTATCGGTGAAAAAATCAGGTTTCCAAGTCCTAGGATACAAAAGATTGTAAAATATGTTAGGAAGTATGGACCAAAACAAACAAAAAGTTTTAATAAACATGGGTCCGCAAAGTAACGGTTTCAGATTGAGGAAACAGTTTAAAAAACAAAAAAATACAATCGAGAAAATCAAATACAAAACTGAGGATGCCGAAAAAAACTAAAAAAAATAAAGATGATAAAGGAAAGAAGATTTAATTGTTTTTTTTTCTTTTTTATAATATTCTTCTTACAATTTTATAAAGTTTTTAAAATATTGGTCTTGTATGTATCTACCTAATGTAATTTATTTCCCTTTTTGCAATCTAAAACACAAAAATAGTTTCTTTTGTCTAATTTTAACACCAAAATAACCTGATTTGAGTCCACTTGAAATGTCTTTCTTGTTCAGTGTTTTACGTACATTTTGACCTATGTTGGTACCATTCTTATTATTATCTTTCAAAAAATGTGGTTTATTTAATTTTGACATCAACAAGAACGGATTTATCTTCACTTGAAATGTTTTAGTCTTTTAGTTATATGTATTTTGGCCCATTGTAACTATTGAGATTATTATTAAAGACTTATTTTAAAATGAAAAAAACGTGATTTTATTTGTTTTGCCACCGACTTGACCAATTTTGAGTCCACTTGAAGTGTTTTGGATTAAATAAAAGTTTGAAAACTTAATCTGAAGAAAATGAAAAAAAATTTTAAATAAAGAAGTGAAATATACGTAAACAGAATCAAAAAATTGTCATGGCATAATAAAAAAAACAATCCCGCAATACAAAAAGTAAAGAAAAAACTTATTATTTATCTAAGAAACAAAGAAACAGTGGTTGAAAAAAACCTGAAACGGTAATTTAACAATTGGGAAAAGAAATAAGAAAAAATTTAGAGAAGGTCTACTTGACAATTTCAAACTTTATTTCTTTTGTTTTTACGTCTTACTTCAAGTTGTAAAGTTCTTCTGCATTTTTTAAAATTTTTTTTATTATTCTTAGAAATTTTTAACGTTTTTAGAATTCTGGTATGATGTTTAATATGTAGTTTTTATATCATAATTCTTCTTACGATGTAAAACAAGACAGAAATGAAAAGTCTTAATAAACTTGGATTTGCAAAACTAACGGTTTCAGTTTGAGAAAACATTTAAATAAACAATTTAAAAAGCAAAAAAAAATAAAAGCGAGAAAATGAAATAAAAAACTGAGAATGTCGAAAAAAACGAAAGAAAATGAAGACAATGATGAAGGAAAGAAGATTAATTAAGATTAATTTTGACACTAACAAGAACGGATTTATTTCCACTTGAAATGTTTTAGTCTTTTAGTTATACGTATTTTGGCCCATTCTAACTATAGTGATTATTATTAAGGATTATTACTTTTAAATGAAAAAAACGTGGTTTTATTTGTTTTGCCACCGACTTGACCAATTTTGAGTCCACTTGAAGTGTTTTGGATTAAATTAAACTTGAAAACTTAATATGAAAAAAAATGAGAAAAATTATTTTAATAAAAATGAGAAAAAAAGAAGTGAAATTTGACAATAATATAGGCACGGAAGTAGAATGAAAAAATTGTCTTGACACAATAAGAAAACCAATCCGGAAATACAAAAAATTAAGAAAAAAAACCTATTATTTATCTAAGAAACAAAGAAACAGTGATTGAAAAAAAAACCTGAAATGGTAATTTAACAATAGGGACAACAAACAATCAAAACAAACAAAAAATTTAGAGAACGAAAAATAAAAACGATACAAGAAAAAAAAATGTAAAACCAGAAAATCAGATAAAATTACGAATATCGAAAAAAAAGAAATTCGAAAGATCTATTTGACGATTTCAAATTTAATTTTTTTTCGTTTATACGTAAAGCTCTTATGCTATTTTTTATTTTTTTAGTATTCTTAGAAATATTTAATGTTTTTAGAATTTTGTTATGATGTCTAATATGTATTTTTTGTATCATAATTCTTATTGGATGTAAAACAAGACAGAAATGAAAAGCCTTAATAAACATGAGTTCGCAAAGTAACAGTTTTAGAGACATCGAAGATTATTCGTTTTTTTAAACATTTATTTGCAATCTGTTCCAACAAAAAAGAGAAGCTTCTAGTAAAAATTCAATACTTTCATACTTTGGGGACCCAGACTTTATTGTTTATTTTGCAATCTTTTTTTAACCCTCTGTATGCGTTATCACAATCGTATCTATTTATTTATGTAAATATTCCGGGACGTGTTCGGGAAATTTTCAGTCGACGAGATGATGGAGAAAATGGAGTTTTCTGTAATTAACTCGAGACCGACGCGTTGCACAATAAAAATTATGTTTTATGAGGGTTTTATGTTCAAGGCTCTCCTTTTCGATAGCGTTTTACGTCGCACCGAACGTTCCGATACTCAATCAACTTTATAAATTTATTGCAAATTGCGGCTTGATTAAATTGTTTGAATAATTTAGAACAATTGCACACAAATTAAATTGGCGGAATTTAGGCAGTGAACAGGTGAAATTTCCAATAATTGCATAATAGCACAAGAAATCTACTTTTTGTGTTAAAAATTTGTAAAGTAATAATGGTGACATTGTTTGCTGCAATTTCGCGTTCGGAGAGGTCTTTAAGCTCGTCTGTAGAGAGAAAGCAATAGCGCCATCTCTGGCTGTTTGTGTACTTAAGTTGGCTCAAAGGTGTTGACTTTAGAACCGACATAAACCTAGTTTTCGCATTTTAGCTCAGAAATAGTGGTAATTTTACTCTGTATAATGATTCTGTCTGTTTATTGCGTTTTGGTGTGTCGATTTAGCCACTGTTATAATCTTTGCCAATTGGCCATTAAAAATAATGGAATTTTAAATTAGTCGAATAAAAAGTCTTGGAGTCTGCAAACAAGTTTGGAGCCGGCGTTGAAAAGATTTCTTTGGATAACGAGTTTTGTTTATGACAGACGATATCATGTTTCACTTCCGTATAATATCTACATTACAATTTGCATTCCAACATGGGAATAGTTAAAAATGCATTTCCCAAGTTGTGCATATGGAAAGTAACTTGATGATTTTTGTTGTTTGAGAAAGTAATTTTATAAAAGTCTAACGTTTTAAAGTTGCATAATATATACTTCGCGGAAAATTACAGTTTGAGCTTTCAGTGGAAATTTCGTCAAGGAACGGTGTAATATAATCTTGAAACTGTCAGAGAATCAGATTATAAACTTTAACAAAACTGAGAGTCATCTCAAGAGTTGACGAATACACTGGTGATTGTATATAAACTTTGTTGTGCTTCAACTAGAACGTCTTCCCCTATATCAATAGGACGATGATTGGTAAACGCACATGTCCACAATTTAATAACAACTTTTCCCCCGCAAATTTTAAATTACTGTTTATTTTAATTAATTTCGGTCGTATTTGCTCGAATTCTTGTTTGTTTACATTGTCCTGTGTATATAGGAAGAAAAGTTCTCCTGTCAATCCACAAAACCGACGTCGATGTGTATCTCGACATGGCGAATTTTTCCCTCCATCTCGAGAGAAAGTTTCAATTAAGTTGACGTTATATGAAATTTCTACGACATGTGTGTGTGTTGTAGAAGCTTGAAAAAAGCCACTTTTTTGTGCTTCTTCTAATTAAAGTTGCAACTTCTTAACCTAGTTAGTTGAATCTTGGAACATTCATATCAGTGTTCCCTTGTGTTTGTTGTACGCATCGGTCCAACTTTCCAAGATGTCGTTAACATACAACCAACTAGTTTACCAACTTTACCAACACTTTGCAATCAACACAAAAACTTCACTCATGATTGCATATGTGGGCTGATCAATAAACTAATTTATCTCTAGGGCCCGTTTCGTAGTTTAATTTTTATTTCTTTGCGAGATAAGTTGACACTTTATTGCCTTGTTTCATACTCGATGAACACTGCTCACATAAATCCAACCCAAATGTCCCACATTAAATCAGATTTTCACCTCGGCTAAAGCCAAAATCACAATCAATATACGAGGGGTTTTTGGAACCGCTTTTCTCGTGGCTCATATCAAATCCTGAACTTGCACACATAAAATTTTAGTCTAAAGTTGTCACTCTTGGTATTCCCTTGGGAATAAAATTAATAAAATACCACATTATACCTTACTAAAACGTTAATTTAACTATCTTTGTTTTTTCCTGGAGATTGTTGGAAAATTTGAAATCACTAAAAGTAGAAAACGGCAAAAGGGGCAGATTGAGTAAAGGTAAGAAACAAACAAAAAGTTAATCATAGAGTTTCATAAAGAAAAAAGATCTAAAAGTGCTTAAATTAACGTTTTAAAAAAACATCACTAAAAGTGCGCTGGATTTTAATCATTCAATCTGACACTTCTGACAGTTGTTGACATTTCGCATAAATGTGGCTTCAAGAAAATCAAACAAAAAGGCAAAACGGTGACTAATTGTAAAAAATAATTTAAATTCATTAATTGTGCGTCTTTTCCAAAGCAAATTCAAACTGAATTAAATCAGTAATAAAATAAAAATGATTAAATTTTTTGTTTTGAAAACCGGCTTCTTTGATTTTATTGTCAATATAAAATGTAATTATTTGAAGAATAAACAAACGTTAATTAATTTTCTTTACTGTCAAATATCTAAGTTGTCAAAATTTGATATTTTTAAAAGATTTACATAACACTGTGTAATTAGTTCATTTATTGTGTATTAAAATTTGTATTTTGCTCAATTTTTGATTCAAAAACATCGATTCTATAGCGATTTTAGCTTTTATTTGCCAAATCTTAAAAAAAAACAATATTTCAAAAATCCATAATTTGACAGATTGATTCTTCTTAATTAGTGCAAAACTTAGCACAAAAATTCTAAATGATTTAAAAAAGAATTCAAATTTTTAAACAAAAAATCATTTTTCTTGTTTTTTTTTGTCAGCGTTGGCTCATTTAGAATGAATTACTTTCAACATTAAAAATTTGAACAAAATCGGTTAATAAATAATAAAGTTAGAGCAATTTTGAAGTTATAGTGCTAAGCTAGCCCCAAAATTTACAAATGGAGGCTAAAACCGCTTACTAGATCTTCGAAAAAAATTTCAAAAGTAGGTACATAATTCGACAGATTCGTTCCTTATTTACATCAAAATTTTTCATGTTTTTAGAATTCCGGTATGATGTTTAATTAATAAATGAATTTTGTGTATCATAATTCTTCTTACGATGTAAAACAAAAGTGAAAAGTCTTAATAAACATGGATTTGCAAAGTAACGGTTTCAGTTTGAGAAAACATTTAAATAAACAATTTAAAAAACAAAAAAAAATAATAGCGAGAAAATCAAATAAAAAAATGAGGATGTCGATAAAAAACTAAAGAAAATGAAGATAATGATGAAAGAAAGAAGGTTTAATTTCTTTTTTTTTTTAATATTCTTGTTACAATTTTTTAAAGTGTTTTGGATTAAATAAAAACTCGAAAACTTGATGTGAAAAAAATAAAAAAAATTATTTAAGTAAAGAAGTGAAATATACGGAAGTAGAATCAAAAAATAAAAAATCTTATTATTTATCTAAGAAACAGTGGTTGAAAAAAAACTGAAAGGTTAATTTGACAAATGGGAAAGATATAATAAAAAATTTAGAGAAGATCTACTTGACAATTTCATTTTTTTTTATTCTCTTACTTCATGTTGTAAAGCTCTTATGTTTTTTTTTTAATTTTTTTTTTAATATTCTCATAAATTACTTAATTTATTTTGTATTCAATGTTAAAGAGTGTTTTTATCGACTAGTTTCAGTAGATAAAGTAATTTATATCAACTGTTTCAAAAGTACATAATTCGACAGATTCGTTCTTTATTTACAATCAGTGCAAAATTTAGAACAATTTGAATTAGGCCGTAATGAACAAGTTTCTGATTTAAAATAGTCCAAAAAAAATTCAAATTCTCAAACAAAAAAGCATTCTATTGTATTTTTGTCAGCAGTGGCTCACTTAAAATGGATTTCAAAAATATTAAAAATTTTAATTTTTTGAAGCTAGTTTTACTTCTAAAATTGTAATTGGATGAACTGATTATTTATCATTTTTATTTTATTTATTATTATTAATTTAGTTCTTTCGGTCACTTCTGGCATTACTTACATTTTCGAGATTTGAACAGTTGTTTGTTTATTTTCTTGCCATATAAATTACTATTAAACATTTGTAATTAAAATGCAAACTATGTGTGCAATGATAATGGTGCAGTGATCCTCGAGGCATTGATTACGTCTATCTATCAAAGGGTTTATTTCGTCGGTTTGGTTAATTATTTTCAAAGGGTCTCGAAACCGCTCTGAAGATAATCCACGTAGTGGTCTACCAACGTTAATGTTCTCAAGGCACATGGAACTCCGACCGTAATTGTAGGTGTTGTGGCCAAGATAGTTACTGAAACGATCTTCTTTTAATTGAAAAACGCTCAATCGCAAATCTATTCACAAATAATCGATTTGGTGATGGAATAAGCTGTCATTAAAGCGTATCATCATCAATTATGCAGGCCATTTGGAGCCTTAAACTAATTGCAAGTGTTTTTCCTCGTGGAAACAATGCTATAGCGATGTTTAATGTATCGAAACGTCGGTAAATAGGATAGTTATTGAATGGGTGACATCGCTGGAGCAAATCTGGTCATAACAGTTACACAATCTAATCGGATCAGAGGTATGATAAATGATAATTACATGCATGGAACTGCAGTTAAATTTGTCAACTGAAATGGAATACCACGTCCTACTTTTTGTAAAACCGAACAATAATGCCGGAATTCCGTCGGCGCATAAGAAATGTGCGACTCTTCCTTCGTAATTTGTCACTGGGAAATATTATTGCTCATTTCTCCTATGAAATCAAGCGGAGCGATGCTGTTAACATACTTTTTTCCACAAGATTCAAGACGGTTATGGATTCATTTGCATAAACCCACGAGGTATATTTACGTTTATCGCGGTTGAAAGAAAAATTTAACATGAGATGTTTCGACTCCATTTACCACACAGGACGGTGGATCCTTTATTTTGATGCTCAAAGACGAAAAACAACAAAGAGTTCTGGCCATAATACGAGCTTTAACTAAGCCCGGATTAATATTAAATCATACATTTTTTATTATATATGCACGCATTTTCACAAAAATATGCACAAAGTATTAAGAAATATGCTCCAATATATGCCAAATATGCATCGATATGCAAAATTTTTAACAATAAAAAATCAAAGTTGGGATAAATTTTTATCCTCGAATACACTAAACTTTGTATTTTTGTCATCTTGAACTGCACACAATAAATGAAAGAATAAATAAATTGGTTTGGCGTGAGACAAGACATTTTAATAACATAGTAATTAACCCTTTCTAAAAAATATGTACTTTTCAGATCACATCACGTTTTTTTGCTTAAAGTATTTATTTTTTGAAAAAACTAATTGATGAATTATAAAATTCTATAGAAATGTGATGTTTTATCAAAAATAAAATTTTTCAAAATTTTTATTTTTTTGTTTTTGAGTTCTACAAAAATATTTATTTTTGTAAATCGCGACCCAACAAAAAAAACATTTTTCTCATGAAGGTCAAGAATTACAACTATCTACTTTATATAAAATTATTTTTTTACATATGTATATCGCAATTTAGACAACAAAAATCGAATAATTCAAAAACAAAACAAAATTTTCTTCTTAAAAAATCATTTTTTTATATTAATTTAATTTAAATTAATTATTATTTTTTGGAAACAAATGATTTAAAAAAAACCGCTTGGTTCAATACTTTATATTCACCCAGTATACAAAAAAATTTAAAAGAAAACTCTCACCAGGGAACTATTTTTTTGAGTTTGGCTTACGAATTACCGGTTGTTTTCTCTTTAAAATATTTTGTAATCGGATTATTTTTCTTAAACTGTCCAATTTTTAACTTGAAGTGAAATCTTTAATCGGAAATTAGTGATTTGAAGAAAATATGCACAAATATGCAATATTTCCTAAAATATGCACCAAGTTGCCAAAATATGCAAAATATGCATTTTTTAATTGGCTTATTTTAATCAAAAAACATTAGATATGCATAGAAAACTTACAATTTTGTTAATATACCTCTTAATGAAAAATATGCATTTTGCATATAATCCGAGCCTTAATGATTAATAAAGTACTGTACAAATGTGACGTTTTTTAAGAATAAAATTTATCGATTTTTTTGTTTTAGAGTCCTGAAAATATTTTATATTTTTCAAATGACAACCCATTATAAAACCTTTTATGGATTACAACTATCTGCGTTTTATTCAATTTTTATTAAAAAATTTAATAAGTTTAACAAAAACAAAATTTCATTCTCAAAACACGATAACATTTTTTATAGCACTTTAGTTTTATTAATTAATATTTTCTGAAAGCAAATGATTAAAAATACGCTTGGTTTCATACTTTTTGTTCATCTTGTATAATAACTGACACAATGAAAATGTGTAAAACAAAATAAATAGTATATTATTATGTTATTGGGAGTAAAAGTGATATCTTATGTGGCAAGCTGAACGTCTATTAGGCAAATAATTCAGCTGAGTTACAGAAACTCACTTTTACACCGAATAACATATACTATTTTATCCGCAAGCGTATTCAGATCAAGCAAGTAAATGAACAAAATAATCAGGACGCTTTGCAAGTAATAAAATTAAAACGACGCTTATAAACGAAAGTTAGGCTTCAGTTACGGAATTTGTGTTGAGATTGTCGAAAATGTTTATTAATTTAAATAGTGCAGTAAGTAGTGAAAAAATGGCGAATATTGATTATCTACAATGTCCCTCTCCAAAAAAGAGACAACAATATTCTGGTAATAGTATAAACGCTTACGCACAAAAATAAATTTTTACTTCATGTAAAATTATTTGCGGCTTAATATTCTAAGTTATTATTGACATTTTTCAAAATTGAAAATGAATTATTTTATATTTTGATGCAAGTTAGTTTTTTTATGTTGTGTTAATTTTAGTGATTAATTATGTAAAAATTGCATAAGAAATGACATCTATTCAATCACCAATTGTTAGTGTTTCTGAGTAAACTGTTTGATTCTTATCTGATTTTTTTCCAAAAACTTTGAAAGTTTTGTTTGTTTCATGTAGTTTTTTAAATAATAATTGTAATATGTATTTTATTTCAAATCTTAATCTCTCAAATGAGAAACAATTTGACTAGGAAAGCTTTATTTATTTGTGAAATGAAAAAAAAATAGTTGAAAAAAAGGAGTAAAAGCAAATAAATCCTGGCTCTAGTTGTAACAAAATTACATTTTTCGAATACTGATTATCTACAATGTCCCTCTCCAAAAGAGAGACAAGAAAGAGAGAGAACATTGATAAATGTAAAATTTTTTTTGTTGTGTTAATTTTAGAGATTAATTATGTAAAAATTGCATAAGAATAGCAAACTTTTTATACTAACTTTTGTTTTTATCAAATTTATGCGAATGACATCTATTGAATCACCAATTGGTAGTGTTTTCGAGTAAACTGCTTGATTCTTATCTGATTTTTTTTCCAAAAACTTTGAAAGTTTTGTTTGTTTCATATGTTTTTTTAAATAACAATTGTAATATGTATTTTATTTCAAATCTAAATCTCTCAAATGAGAAACAATTTGACTAGAAATTTATTTATTTGTGAAATGACAAAAAAATAGTTGGAAAAAAAGGAGTAAAAGCAAATAAATCCTGGTCCTAGTTGTAACAAAACAAGGTTTTAGTGCACTAAAAATATCGATTATTATGGTAAATTAACTAGCTAGAGTAAAAAACTCCGTTTGGTGTATTTATTGAAAGTTTTGGTTTTGTTGTGTATTTTGTGTCTGAAAAGCGGTCACCTCAAACGTAAACACGGCTAAAAACCAGCGGCTCGCGTCATTTCTCTGTAAATAATCCAGAAATGGCATTCCAGTTGCCTCCGGAGTGGAGACCCACACGTAATACGCCTCATGGGACAAAGAGATAAGTACATACACAACCTAAATTCCACTCGTGAGATTTTATGATGAAATTACTTTAATTTACTTCATTCCGACGACCCTTTAATTTATTTACCGCCGGCTTGCTTTTCATGTAGCATCTGCGTTAAACACTTTATTTTTTATGTGTGTTGTTTTTTTACTGAAACAAAACCGTCCCTAAATGATACTTTAGATGAATTACTGTCATATATTTTTTTTATTTATTGAGAAATAAACGCATCCATTACTCTTGATTGAATTACCCGGGCGTCCTCTTGCGGTCGCATTGAAAGTGTCTAATTTCAGCTAAAAACTCGTCAATTTGTCGTCGAGAAACACGAAATCACCATTTAAACGATCATTGTGAAGGTATCGGATCCTTTCAGACTTCGCCATCTATCGATTCGATTACAAAAATAGTCCGGGGGATTTACTCACTCAGACGCAATGCACTTGTTTGCATAGGCCACTCGAAACAATAAAACACATAACGGGATGGTCTCTCTGTGTATTGATTTACGAGGGTGGTACGAGCGACTTGAATGGAGTTCAAAACCGATACCATCTCTCTCAAAATGGATGTTACATCTGCAAACATTACATTGCCGTCGAACATGCAACCTGTCACGTAAAAATTAGGTTTGCTATAAATCAACTGATGACAGTTGGGGGTGGTACCCCTTTCGACTTTCGATTAAAACCCTAAAACTTTTGGTGATTTTTTTTTGTTTAGTTACGATGCGGGAAAGACATTGTATTAAATACCTGTTAATGCACTAACTTAATTCTGTCGTTTAATTGGCTTGGTGTTTGTTAAATGCGGGTCCCATTATGTATTTCGAGCAATTACAAGTGTCACACTGCACGAACTGAATTTACCACAGCAGAATTAATAACCACGTAGACATCACCAGTTGCAGGAACACTCTTGTTAAGTTATGCTAATGTTCCGGAAATTTTAAACCGGCTGATGATTTACCGAGGTTTTCAACTCGAGACGATTTTATCGAAAATTTAACTTGACCTTAATAAGCTCAAAAAAGTTTTAAATACAAACCCAAATTGTTGAAATTTTATTTAAAAATGCTCTTTTTCCATCCTAGACGAGCCGCGTATGTGAGCAGATACACGTAGTTGCTATAGAAATAAACCGTTGTATGTATGTAACTATGGTAACGAAAATAAAAAACCAGTGGCGTGTAATCATTTTTATTAAGAATATAGATGAACATTTTCTTAAATGGTAAAAATTTTTTCTTTACCAAATTAATAGAAAACTATATTACACTTGAGTGGGAAAGAAACGCAAATTGATTTCTTTATAATGTAATTTGGCCGGTTAATAAATGCCAGTTTTTTGACGTTGTTTTGTCACAATTAACAATTTCATAATTGTCAACCATCTTCCAAACTCCTATCATATTTTTCCATTGACTGACTAGCAAGACCACCAAATACAATTTTTTTTTTATAGTTTTCTAACCTTTTTGGGAACAACCTTTTTCACACTATGTAAATCTCTGAAAAATTTCACAATTTTGGTTTTGACAATTTGCGTGTCTTTTTTTGCACTTGAATGTAACTGCAGTGTTTTTTTAACAAAGTGTAATTATGTTTTATTAAATAAATTTATTAAGTAAACTAAAAATAAAATCAAACGTTGAAATCATGAGATTTGAAACGTTGTTATATTTTTAATTTTAATTAATTTAATTTAATTTTTAAATTGTTTAGACTGAAATATGTAGTATACAATAGCGGCGAGTTGAGGAATAACGTTTGCTTGAATGCCTTTTGTAGTGAGTGTTTTTGCTATTTTCTGCTTTTTATACTGTTTTTAAAGAAAAAAAGAACAATTTTAAATTTAGTGATTTTATGACATGTACAAGTGTCATCAAGGCGTCGAAAAATTCATACCAAAATGATATGTCATTGTGCACAATCTGAAAAAAATCTAAAGATTATTTCGTATTTTACGTCTGAAACAAGGCTTATTTCGATAGCAAAACCGAGCCATTTCAACACCCATTTGGGTGCTGAAATAGACTAGTACAATTTACTTTCTAGAGCTTGGTAGCGGCGTTTTGAGCGATTTTTTTTATTTCAGGAGGTGTGCATGAAATATTTGCAGTATTCATTGTTAGTTCAACAAAATTTTGAAAAATATTTGAGACTCCTAGACGGAATTTTTCAAACTTTGTGACATTTATTACCAACCAATACCTTATTAGGTCAAAAGTTTCTAAATTTTGGAAAATTGACTTTTATGTTAAAAAAGTACGTAAAACATAAAAATAGCATAAAGAACTTGTTTCAAAAGTCATTTGTGGAAACTCGGTTTTATAATACTCGCGCTTTGCTGCTCGTTTCAGAAAACTTCATGTTTGTCACCGAAAATTCAGGAAATTGGTTTAGTTGAAAGCAATTTACTTCCAACAACATTGTCACCAACATTAAAAACATAAATAAAATACACTAGGCTGTTAAGACATGCTAGAAAGCTGATAAAGAACCCAAAGAAGTTTGAATGAGTATCCTTGTTAAAGACGCAAAATGAAGAAATATTTTTATTGATCAATGTTTTTTTTATTTGTTCGGTTAAATGAAAGACTTGATCGGTTTGGTAACGTTTCGTGTAATATCTACACTTCTTCAGACCTTGTATTACAATTTTTTGTAATAAGTTGTGTTTTTCACAAAAAAATCGGTAATTTAAAAGCATTTTTTTATTGCACCCATCGATCTCGCAGTTCATTTTTGCTCCACCATCGTCACTGTTGACTTGAACGGATGAAGATGGAGCGGTAAAAGTGGTTGTTTTTTTTCGTCTTGTTTGGATAGGGAACGGGAAGGAAGGGTGTAACTGTTAAATTATTTAAAACGTTCTGGAATGTTGTTTTATAACTCCCGCTCTAATTAATTTACTCAACATTTTAACGCTTTTGTCGTTTTTCGCCTTAATTATAACGAGACAAGGGGGAAATTAAGATTTTCACCTTAATACTTAACCGTGGCGGTTTTTTTGACATTGACCCCTCTGGTAATTAAGTCTTGACTTGCATCGATAACTTCTTCAAAGAGAAATTTTGCTTATGTTCATAATTTATAACTCTCTTTTTGTAGTTGTGTTTTCAGTTTACGTATAATTAGTTGCATACACATTGGGAGCTAACAAATTAACGGCAAGTTTGTTGCATACACACCAGGAGCTAATTGAAGAGCAGTTACGGCACCCAAAGTAATGAATATCGATTTTGGTGCAATGTTTATTCGGCGTGTGGAATAAATGCGAGATTAATTTTTCGGTGTTTTTGAATCTTGTCACGTTGACATTGTTGCCAACATCTGGTATCGATTGAGAGTCTCAGATTTGTGACAAGTGTTGTTCTCAAAGCCGACTAAGGATTGCCGCTTAACTTTTAATCATGATTAATCTTTAACCTACTTGGAACCCTCATTAACTGCGATTTATTTTGCACACCGACCGAATACACCAGTTTAGGGGATTTATTCGCTCGCTCTATGCGAATTTATCGCGTTTAATTCGGATAATTATTTATGGCGTCTTGTCGATGTTCACGTTGAAACGGGTCTTGATGCCGGGACGGTTTTATGATATATTATTAAACTTGGATTAAGTTTCGTAACGGCTTTAGCGCCATAATTCCCTAATTTTATCACTGGATTTAGTTTTTTTGGATCAATTCTTCGAACAACACACCACATTCGTTCTAACAGTTCATGTTAACGATTTAACAGTTTCTCGAGGGACTCTGAATGGTTTTAATCTAGTGGCCGGCGATCTTCCAAAGTTTTATATTTCCCCGGGGCTTTTACTGTGGGTGGAGACAACAGCTTCTGTGTTTCAGTCTATTTCTCTACGATCGAATAACAAGTTGTACCACATCAAAAACTTTACGATAATGGAGTTTGTCCTGAAAGAATTAAAATTTTTCGAATTTTAGCAAAAATTGTTTAGTCATTAGGGGGGGAAATTGGAAACTGGCCAATTATTTTGTCGGGCGTATTCATAACACTGGAGCCATTTAAATTCTCTGATTAGTTATGAATTAATTAAATTCAAACAAAGGATCCATTATTCCAGTAATTTTAAGATTCAGTCGAGTTGTAGACGGCGTTAATTTTTTATTTCATCGATTGGACTAACAAGCAATGGAATTAAATTTCCATCAGAGAAAATATGTTTAATTAACCGACTGTTAAATCTAGTTTTTTTTTCTTCTTTTGGTCAATTATCCGGAAATTGCAAATTGTATCCATCGGCACGATCTCAAACATCCGGACTAATCCGGTATCTGGAATCAAGTCCATTTCGCATCCGGTAAGAGCAAACAATTTTAATTAAACCTTTTGTGATGAGTGAGAGCAAAAATTCGCGCGCGCGTATTTTTCATTTGTTTTCGATTAATTACAGGATGGAATGTGTAGTATACACTATTTGTTTCGCCACTGGAGGAGAGCCAATTTAAGTTTTCACCTGCTGATAGGAAGCAACAAATTTCTTGCACAAAACTTAGACGCGAGCTTAAATTGCTTGCGGTATCTTTCTTCAACTCGGCCGATTAAACTAAAATTGAATGGAGGTTTAGACGGCGTACGAAATTTATTATTTGCCACTGCTAAATTAATAAAAGTCGTGTTATTTTTTGCTTTGCACTTGAGTTAATCGCGTTTTAAGTGGGCTTAATATGCAAATTGAGTGTGCTTGTATGTAGATTGATGTCGCTTAGAATTATTATCAGTGTTGTCAGCGCAAAAAATAAAATTCTCCCGATCCGAGTTGAAAAAGTTATCTAATTCTCTGATTTTCGACTTATTTTTAACGAAATAATTGCGTTTCTAGCTGAAAAACGTGTTAAAACGCTCGAGAAATTCAAAATCTTATAGTTTTTGACTTAATTTATTGATTTTTTGGTTTGTTTTAACGAAATCTCGCGAAAAAACATGAAATTTTTGTTGAAAAACGTGCTTAAACGTATTTTGAATGGTTAAAGCCTAAGAGTTAGTTAGCTGTTTTTTTTTTAACAATTTAGGTATGTAGTGATTTTTGAGCAAATATTGCAAAATATCACAGTTTTCAGCTTAAAAATTTGTTGAAACTCTCAAAAAAGGCAAAAATGCATTGTTTTTGGCTTAATTCTCCGATTTTGAGTCTTTTTTTGAATAATATTTTGAAAAGTAATTGTGTTTTTAGCTGAAATACGTGCTAAAACCCTCCAGAAATCCAAAAATTTTATATACTTTTTGACTTATTTTGTTCATTTTTTCGTTTGTTTTAGCAAAATCTTACAAAAAAAACTTGAAATTTTTGTTGAAAAATGTGCCTAAACGTATTTTGAATGGTTAAAGCCTAAGAGTTAGTTAGCTGTTTTTTTTTTTAACAATTTAGGTATGTAGTGATTTTTGAGCAAATATTGCAAAATATCAGTTTTCAGCTTAAAAATTTGTTGAAAGTCTCAAAAAAGGCAAAAATGCATTGTTTTTGGCTTAATTCTCTGATTTTGAGTCTTTTTTTGAATAATGTTTTGAAAAGTACCTAATTGTGTTTTTATCTGAAATACGTGCTAAAACCCTCCAGAAATCCAAAAATTTTATACTTTTTGACTTATTTTCTTCATTTTTTTGTTTGTTTTAGCAAAATCTTACAAAAAAAACTTGAAATTTTTGTTGAAAAACGTGTTTAAACGTATTTTGAATGGGTAAAACCTAGAGTTTTTTAAATAATTTATATAGTGATTTTTGAGCCAGTATCGCAAAATATCACAGTTTTCAGCTTAAATATTGTTTAAACTCTCAAAAAAGACAAAAATACTTTGTTTTCAACTTAATTCTCTGATTTTTCGACCCTTTTTTAATAATATTTTAAGAAATAATTGTGTTTTCAGCTAAAGAACATGCTAAAAACCTTCAGAAATAGAAAATTTTTATAATTTTTGCCCTGTTTTGTTCATTTTTTGATTTGTTTTGCGAAAAAAGTTCAGATGTTTTGCTTAAAAACCAGTAAATTCAGTAACAGAAGCAAAATAATATTATCAAATTATTTTTCTGATTTTGAGGCATATTTGGAGAAAATTTTATTTTTGCTCCTAAGCGTTTTTACTTTTACCTTGAAATTAATGACATTTATCAATGACATTTTGCACTACTAACTGCACTAGTTAAATTAATAATTACTTTTGAAAATTTGTTGTTGTTATGACTTCATCACGTGCAAAGCGTCCTGATTATTTTGTTTATTTACTTGCTAATTAAGTGCTGCTCTTTACTCTCGATCTGGACACGTTTGCGGATAAAATAGTATATGTAATTCGGAGTAGAAGTAAATTTATGTGATTTAGCTGAATTATTTGGCTCACTACGTTTGCAGTTACGCAGTTACAACAGTTCTTTTTTAGCATAAAAATCACCAGATCTGGTGAAATTTTACGAAACTTGACAACACTGACCACGATTCATCCTTTTTTTGGTAATTTAATTCTTCTCCTAACGATTTATTTGCTCGCAAACATTGATAGATAGCGGCAACGTCGCAAAAATTATCCAGTAAGGAGAGTGTCAAGAGATTTCGCGTCCCGAAAGAAAAGATTTATCGTGGTAGTTGTTCGGTAATGGGTTTAAAGATCAAGTTTGTAGCTGTTTATTAAGAGAGATAAAAAAGACATTTTTCACGGTTTTGACAGTTGGTACGATATTCGTGAATTATGTCGCATTATCATATTTTTGTAAAATTTTGCATTTGCCTATATTTCTGTGTTTGTATAACAGCGACTTGTATTACAAGCAAACAATCCTTATGTTCATGAATAAAAAAACAGTTCATGCCTTCAGGTATCTTAGACTTGGTGAAATTTTAATAGTTGTGCTTGCACACATACGCTAGCGAATATACGAAACAAATTGGATTTTTGTGCCAATTAATTTTTTATCGTGTCGTTAAATTTATTTTACTATGTGTATTATAAATTGAAATAAACCTTTTACGAAACGGTAATAACAGGAGACGAATCTCATTACGAGCGAGTAGAGTTGGGAAAAGTTTGCATTATACGGAAAAGCTATTTCATATTCCGGGAAAGCTGTGAAATGTTGATGGATTTTCACGTGTATTTGTTGGGTCAAAAGGGGCGAAATTCGACCATGAGACTGACACATTTGAAGGTGAGCTAATAGTGGTATAAAATTTGCATGATTTTTTGAATCGGTTCGTATGGATTGTTTCAGAAGAGTGTGGAAAAGAGAAGAGAATTGAATGTAAACCAATCTGGGTGTAGAAAGATGAAACTTTAATGCTTCTGACTTGATCCATCTGCCTAAATCTATATAATTCGTCGACATTATAAATCAATTTCCTCCATTTGGCTTAATTAGGCGAAGCTCACAAGTATCCATAGAATAATAGGATAATTCGTAATTTGATTTATCTCTATTATTCGAGGATGCTGCGCAAAAGTGAACGAATTTTCCAAATACATTACTTCTACTTAAACACAACAAAGTCTTTTCTTTATGACCTACAGAAGCTTTTATCGTAATTAGAAACTGGAAAGTCCATACATTATGCACTGCTTCCTTCCTTTACCATTATTTAATACACAATATAATGGTTTACTTAAGACACTCGGTCGAAAACTTTAGACAAGTTAAACAAGAGAAATTTTTTTAACGAAATTCAGTGCACGCCACAAGCTCTCGTTTATTATGCAAATTAAAAACAATTTCGGAATATTTCCAGTCTGAAGCTTCACCACATACCACTATCATCACATCGGAAAAAATTTGATCGATTTTAATTAAATTCCCTCTTCTGAAAAAAACTTGCAACAAAACTTACAAAACACCAAAATCTCAGACAAATACTCTTTTTATAATCATTAAGGCTCGGATTATATGCAAAATGCATATTTGTTATTAAGAGGTATATCAAATAAATAAATAAATAAAATAAACTAAAAAAAATGCATATTTTGGCAACTTGGTGCATATTTTAGGAAATATTGCATATTTGTGCATATTTTCTTCAAATCACTAATTTCCGATTAAAGATTTCACTTCWAGTTAAAAATTMGAKAGTTTAAGAAAAATAATCCGATTACAAAATATTTTAAAGAGAAAACAACCGGAAATTCGTAAGCCAAACTCAAAAAATTAGTTCCCTGCTGAGAGTTTTCTTTTTAAATTTGTTTTATACTGGTTTAAGCGGTTTTTTTATAAATCATTTGTTTACAAACAATAATAATTAATATAAATTAAAGTAATAAAAAAAAATTATTTTTTAAGAACAAAATTTTGTTTAGTTTTTGAGTTATTCGATTTTTGTTGTCTAAATTGCGATATACATATGTAAAAAAATAATTTTATATAAAGTAGATAGTTGTAATCCCTTAGATCTTGACCATCATGAGAAAATTGTTTTTATTTGTTGGGTTGCCATTTAAAAAAATAAATATTTTTGTAGAACTCAAAAACATAAAAATAAAAATTTTGAAAAATTTTATTTTTGATAAAACATCACATTTCTTTAGAACTTTATAATTCATCAATTAGTTTTTTCAAAAAATAAATACTTTAAGCAAAAAACGTGATGTGATCTGAAAAGTACAGATTTTTTAGAAAGGGTTAATTACTAGGTTATTAAAATGGCTTGTCTCACGCCAAACCAATTTATTTATTATTTCATTGATTGTGTGCAGTTCAAGATGACGAAAATACAAAGTTTAGTGTATTCGAGGATAAAAATTTATCCCAACTTTGATTTTTAATTGTTAAAAATTTTGCACATCCATGCATATTTGGCATATATTGGAGCATATTTCTTAATATTTTGTGCATATTTTTGTGAAAATGCGTGTATATATAAGCGCATATTTTACGAATTTTTCGTGCATATAATCCGAGCCTTAATAATCATTGTTGCCAAGTCTGGTAAAATTTTACCAGATCTAATGATTTTCATGCTAGTTTCTGGTGATTTTTTGGAAATGAAAAAACTTTTGTTACTTAATTGCGATTACAAAATAAAATTAATACACTAATTTTTAAAATAAACCAAAAAATCGACAAATTAAATCAAAAAATATGTTATTTTAGCATTTCTCAAGCGTTTGGTACGTTTTTTTTTTAAGTAGAAATGCAAAACTTAGTGAAAAAATTACATAATTAAGCTGGAAATAATGCCATTCTTGCTTTTTTTAAAATTTAAAGTAAATTTTTGAACTAAAAACTTTGTTTTGTCGCAAGATTTATCATATCGGGTCAAAATTTATATCAAAAAAAATATACAGGGTGCGCCAGAATTCACGCCTCAGAAAAAATGCCAAGATACCAGGAACATGAAAAAAATTCTGTTAATAACAACTTCGAATTTATCAAAGTTTAAATTTTGCACTTTGTCTCTGCTTATTTCTGTTGGAAAAATTATTCAATTTTTTTTTGCTACAGGCTATTAGAAAAGAAAACAAGGAAGCTGTATCCTAAATTGTATCTCTGTTTAATGTTATTTGTGGCTATTATAAAAAAAACATATACAAGATCAATAGTATTGAAATAGACATAAAAAATATCAAATGTCAAAAAATAAATGTTAAAATTTTATGACAGAACTTTTTTAAACATTTTTTCCATGTTCTTATCTTTTATCTTACTTCAAATTTTTTTCTGGGGCGCGATTTCTGACATCCTGTATTATAGTTTATGTAAAAAATCGTCAATTTTCGACACTATTGGGAAGATTGTAATTTGGCAAATTTGTTAACTCGTATTTGGTCGTGGGGTGCTGTAAATCATGCAGAGGAAAAGGTCAAGCAAAGCACGTAGTGAGAGGGGTTAAAAAT
Organism: Tribolium madens; assembly: GCF_015345945.1. Classification (NCBI taxonomy): domain Eukaryota; kingdom Metazoa; phylum Arthropoda; class Insecta; order Coleoptera; family Tenebrionidae; genus Tribolium; species Tribolium madens. Next base: position 363,001 of record NW_025400983.1, read on the forward strand.
GTAAGGAATTTGTGTTAGTGCGCGTCGAGTATTATATTTCAGTTTCGCGATAATAATGGGGAATGTTTTTGATTAAAATGTGGAAAAGATATTAATCTATAAATTAAAAGAGAACGTAATGCGAGACCATTGTCGTGAATATCTTTTAAATTTTTAATTAAAACACTTGACGTTGTTAGGTCGGGTCGTTGCAACAAGACAATTACGAGACCATATCGGTTTAAATTCGCTTCGTGCTTTTCCGAAATTAAACATATAAAACTTCCTATAGGAATCTCTTGTTTGTTCAACTTGCGCTCACAAATTAAATTGTTACTTTCAAACTCGAAATTAACTGATAGCGTTTACTCAAGTTGCTGCCTTTTATTGAAAATCAAACGAGATAAAAGATGGATGAGCGATGCTAAACCCAACCAAAAAAAATACAAACTCAACTTCCATTTATTATTAAATATTTCCTACTTAGAACGTTGCTTATCTCATGATTAATGGTTTCGCTTAATTACGGCTTTAATTTCTTGTAAAACAAACCATGCTACATTCTACTACCAGAAATTGTGTTTCTATGTTTTCGCAATGATCCATCAATTTCACCTACACTAATTCGAATTTTTATGTCAAGGCGGGGCTTACGTCGACAATACATTACTCGAACCAATTAAAACGAGGCGATCAAGGTCACGTGCTTTAGGGCGGAGTCGTGTCAAGCTTATATACCAGGTGAACAAAAAGTTTGGAACTGACATTTTTTCTATTTTTTCAAAAAACTAATTCAAAAATGTACTCTATTACGTAGAAGTAATTACTATAAAAATGTGAGGTTACTTTTTCTGAAAAGTCCCACTATATAATCATTGTTTTACAAAAGCTATGATCTTAAGATTACAACTATATACATTTTCTTCAATATGAAATAAAAATATGAAACAATTAAATTACAGTAATATAAAAAATGTGATCGTATTTTGAGTACAAAAATTTGTTTTGTTTTTGAGTTATGCGATTTTTTTGTCAAAATTGTAATAAAAAAATAAAAAGTTGAAGCAAAAAACGTTTGGTTTATACTTTTTACTCACCTGGTATAAGTTGCTATTTTGAACAAAAAAAAACTTAAAATTCAAATATAAAACAAACAAATAATTAAAAAAACACGCTTGGTTCTACACTTTGGTTCACTCCTTATAAAATATGAGTTTTTGCATAAGGTTTTAAATGCCATTTATGCGTTTAATTTATTCAAGAGAAAAAGTAGGTTTATAAACGTGTTTTTTAAACGTTGTTGAGGCCGAACTTGAGCAAATTTTAATTTTGGGAGAAATGAAACAAAAATAATTCAGTCTTTTCGGGTTTGTTTGTTTCATCGATGAAGCCTTATCTTGTAAATTTAATTGGAATTGGATGAGTTGGAACACACGTACGTCGAGTAATTCTAACAATTTTTCCTCTTTATAAGAAAAGTTTTCGGAAAGTTTGTTGGGGAAATAATTAAATCAAGTCGGTTGAATTTCTTACAAGTTGTGTTTTCAATCGGATTTTCCCAGTTTATGGAATTCCAATTTAGACTTTTTTCAAACTTTTTCTGTTTTCTTCTTCTCAAAAAATTGGCGTAAATTTCTGGACAATTTTGCAACTTGGTCTCGGACGTATCAGTTTCCTCCTCTTCTTGGAAACCTATCGTAATCTGTCAATGTCACAGCAGCTGGTCCAATCAGGATATGTCGGAAAAAAGAACAAATGATTCTTTCCACGGCATGTTTTTTAATTATTTAGCGAGAGAAAAATTCAAGTATCGAAGGAAAACCAGCGATTTTCACTTTTTCATTCTACGTCGATGAAAAACTGCCGATATAAATTATTTCTAAAGAGGAAATGAATTCGAGATATCGTCATTAACTCGAGGCATTTTACACACTTTTTTTTCCCGAAAAAATTAATCCGATCCGATCGTAAAATTTATTTTATTTTGCTCGGTTATTAGCAGGGAATTTTTATGTCGTCCGGCTGAAAATTTATTGCAGTTATCATTTCCTGTTGCTTTAAATTCAAACATAAATCAATTAATTCGCGAAAAATAATAACGTGTGTTTATTTTCGCGACAACAATAACAACACGGACACGGCTTAGATTCTTAACTAAAACGTTTTATTCATTCTCTGAAAACAACCCGAATTTCAGATACAACACAAACTGTTTATTTAAGAGAATTTTTTCGCAAAGCTTGAATTTTATGGTCGCTGGGGATATCGTTAGTTTCAATTTTCCCGTCTTTGTCCCAAATTTCGACATCTTGGTCATATTTTAGTAAATTGACAAGTCTGTTTCATATTTCCGAGTTAACGAGTCTCGGTATTGTGGCCAGCAAATAAACATAATTAGTGCGGTAGTCCTTTATTAAAGCCCAAAGCGTGCCCTTAATTTAGACGAGTCATAGAATATTGTTGGTAAAACTCTTAACGACTTGCGATGGGTGGAAATTCACAAAGTGTCATTAAATATAATTAGAGGAAGCGTGTTTGTGGGACGTTAAGACGAATTGACACGCAAAGTGACAGCCGGAAATAGATGCAAAAAATTCGATTGTAGGTCGAGAAAAATGATCAAATTAGAAAATAGTCAAGTCTGCAGGTTTTTAATGGTGGATTTGATGCCTTTCTCTTCGAATAGTGATAGATAGGTCCTAGATGGAGAGTTTCAGGTTGATCTCTCGCAAACAACGTATCTTTTCGCATCAGCAACTTCATACATATATTACTCGGTCCATTTCAGTTTTAGTGCCTCCTTTGCGACATCATTTCTCATTTTTACGTGAGAATCGTATAAACAGATTAGAAAGTGTTGAACATTAGTCGAAATTTCCTCGTTGCTTTAATAGCCGAATTTTCGGTTAAGATAAAAAGAAGCTCCATTAAAATTTGATGCTGTAAAAACACAATTTGCATAAAAAATACCACTCGCAAGTGTGCCAAAGCTGCTTTTATGGCTTTTTGTTTATAAACCTGACCTGTTGTTGTGTTTTTTATCCTCTCGACTCGCACGAAATTGGAACCGAGGATTACAAAGGACGCACCGGGTTTCATCCCCTAAATTAAGAAAAAATAGCTCGGACGCAAACCGGATTTTAAAAACAGAAAAGTCAAAATTAAGTAATTTTTTTTTAGTTTGATCAAAATTTCAAATGATTTTTTTCCATTTACTATAGCTATAGGTTTCAATATAAAACCATTGGGCAAGTAATAACGTAGCTGGGGCGTATTGAAACCGCTGATTTAACCTGTTAGATTTGAGAAAACTCGGTAAACTCAATTTAAGGTTATCAGTTCGGAATGGGTATAGTTATGCTCTTGTGGAAACCGTGTGTCTATTACGTGTCCTGAATAAAAAACGGAAAGAAAAGAGGACTAAATTTCAAGCAGCGTCGTGAGATGCCATTTCATAAAAATTTTATTAGAATCGGATTTGATGATGTGCATTTTCAATTGTTATCAACAGAAAAACAATTTTTTATGCAAACAAAATTAACTTTATTAAAATTGACGTTATCTTATAAAAGAAAAAAAAAAAAATACAGCTGACGTCGATAAAAACCTGCATCTGCTTATTTTGGCTGAAATATGATGATTCGAAGGAAATACGAAAATGGGGGATATTTTTCAACAAATGTTTGCAGGTGAGGTGACCTAAATGCGTTAATTAAACGGCACACATTTACATCCGGATCATTAAATTTTCATTTAATTCGTGCAGAGGCTTTTGTTGCGATATAAAATCCCGCTTGGATGACTCTAAAGACTTGTGTTTCGAAAAGGAAATGGGCAATTTTCCAATTACACTAAATTTTTCGCGATTTCGGGTGGCTTTGGCTCAATCATGTTACGATTTAAATTATACTAAATGCGTCTTAGAATGAAAGGTACTGATTTCTTCATAGAAAAGAAACAGAGATAGCCAAACAGCTATTGTATGCATTTCACTCAGTTGCGTTTTTAGTGTTTTGTCTTGTTTTGTAAATTTTAGATAAATAAGCAGAGTTATATTTGTTTTCATATTAATATGCATCGCAGTAGTCGTTGATCATTTTAAGGTGGCAACCATGCAAAAATTCAAACAATCCTAACCACAATTTTTTCTAAAAATAATTTTTTCAAATAAATGGTAGCAAAAATTAAGAACGTAATTAACATAGCATAGCAAACATAAAGATTTTTGTCATTATTGATGTGATTAAATTTGTTCTGAATGACATTAATGACACTTTTTGTGTGAACCGGCTTTTAAATTAAAGATGCATTTAGACTTCTGCAACCTACTTGATGCACATTAATATGAAAAAAATATATATTTAGATTTATTTAGATTCTGTTTGGCACAACAAAAAATGAAGAAACAAAATTATGACCTTTCACAGGACAAAAAATGTGTTACTTTTAATTCTGATTTTGCGTTTGAAATGTTTTGAATTCAGTTAACAAACAATAGTTAACGATGTTGTTTTTTTGTGATGCTATTTTCAAGATTTTATTTTTTTTCATCATATTCTTAATGCAATCTTTTATAAATTATCGTAAGTCAAGATTTAAAAAACGTCATTCAAAATTATAGTTTCACATTTTTACCTTTTTATTGTAAAGTTTTCTTCAAAAAATCGTTGACTTAAAATTTCTATTATTTTCATCTCTATTTCTCAAAATTTTAACATTCCTCAAGCTTTTCACCACTTTTCAAGATTTTGAACTATACATTCTTAAAAATTTGAATTTGAGAAATTATATGTTTACTTCAATCTTGAATCTTGTTTTCTTACCACAATATTTTATAAAAAAAAATTATCTATTTTTTTTTATTTTCAGTTTATGCTGTAAACCCTTAACTTTTATCAAGATCTGTAGCTTATCAATTATAAAGTTTTTACAAAATTTTACTTCTCTTTATAATTTACACTTTCTTCTCAAGATCTTGAAAAAAAATTTAAGGTTTTCGAGTTTCTTCAAAATTTTAAAATATATTTTTTGGAGATTATTACATTTGGAATTTTTTACTCAATTCTAAATATTTTTTGCGCTTCTTTTTAAACTGTTGAAATTTTTATTTGAAATCTCAAATTCTTGATTACTTCACGAGATATTTATGTTTTCAAAACTGTAATATCTAAAGATTCTACATTCTGTAAGTTTTTTCTTTAATCTTTAATCTCTTCTTAGAATCTTTATTATTGTTAAAAACACAAAACAGGTATATATCTTGTTTAAGCATCAATAGTTAAAATGTTTTATTGTACTATTTCTGAAAGTCGACTTTTTGATATCCAAAAATAAAAAATATTCCTACATAATTTAATTATGTTTGTGTTTTAATGCTTATCCTGTTGCTAGATAGATCATATTAAAATCACGTAAAAATTTTTCAAAAACAGTTAAAATAAAAACGAATTTTAAAATAATTGCTTTGAATATCTTAGACTAGATCGCTTTCTTGCCATACCTCACGTGACCACAATATCTCTATCTTTGTCAAGCAACGACAATTCCTATATTTGTTGTCTTTGTCTAATGGTTAGAGTCAATTGCCAATACATTAAAAATTACAAATAGCGCATCTCGTAGTTTATATTGTAAAATCATTACTTTAACTTGATTTAATGTAGCATAGTTAATAATTCAAGGCCACTCTCAACTAATTGAATTTCTGTGGTGTTAGAGGCACGTGTTTGTGGACGTTTATTATAGACAACATAACTCGGTCGGTAAGTTTTCGCTAGAATCCTACACCTCCTAAGCTTTCGAAGGGTGAAGGAGTGATAGAACCTGTGTATCCTCCTATCTTGTGGTTTCAGTGGCTTTCCGTGGAATCGCGTTACGGTTTTAATATTAGTCTGGAAGCCGCCCTCCTAATTTGCATAATTTACTTTGTAGAAAAATGCGCAAAAATGTTAATTTATTTGACCGATCGCATGTAACACACCTTATTAATTTACGTTATCAACAGAGGCCATAATTCCATCAATGTCAAATCCGGTAATTTTAATGACAAAAATTGATGTTTGTTGTTGTACACAGCACAAAGGAATGAACGATAATAAAAATAATTGAGGTTGAATCAAAGTGCAGTGTAAATAAAAATTCCAATGTGGTGTTTTAAGGACCCTCATGTGTCTCTTCATGGATGCCAATAAAACATCCTTATCGATGCAACCGACGGTAAATTCACAATGATTGACACTTAATGGACCAAAGACGAAAAACTTTAACGTAAACAACTAATCGCGTGTTTATCTCAAATTTCAGTTGGGAGCAAAGGGCGAAATAATTCATTTTTATTTCACCTCTTTGCGGTCGGCCTTAATTTCGCCGCAAAACAAAGTGTAATTGGCGAAATTTTCGCTTGATTAGAAAGTTTCAGCCAATTATTTTGTGCCTAATACGCGAAACATTCGCTAAAAACAAGAGATTTTTAAATTTGCCTGTCGAATCCACATTTTGTTGTGTTCTTTAGAATTTATGTAGTTAGTTTTGCGAATTGTTACAACTTTTCGTTATTTGTGAAAACTTTTCTATTTTATGACTCGAAACTGTACAACAGAGGTTGTTTTGTCCGAAAATCGCGATTGTGGGTTATAATTTAGTTGCAGGAGCAATGAGAGAGTGTCTTTTATTTTCTTTTGCTTGCGAATAAATAATTTCGAGGTTTCGTCCATAATGAATGAGGGTTTCCGTGATTCGGATCGAAGAAAAACCCACATTACACCCTACTAACAGGGTTTTAAAGGTGTCGCAGGAAACGCTTTTTAGGCTCTTTTCGCATGAAATTGAACCGGTCCTGCTTTGGCCAGCCGCAGATTTTCTACAATGGGGAAATCTCACGGAAAATTTAATGCGTCCAGTAAACTAAACAAAGAGAAAAAGCGAGGGGAAAACACACTTGTCTAACTTTCAATCATTTTCAATTTTATTCAGTTTGGCTCGATAAATGTTGCTTTGTTTTCACTGACAAATTTCGTCAGGGGATTTTTTTATTTTTTTTTTCCACATTGATTCGATGAAAAATTTATGAACGCCTCGATTATAGAATAGTCAAGTTTATTACACCGAGTACTCGGCATTAATAAATCTTTTGTCGCTCCGTGCTCTTTGTAATAAAACGTCTTTTGTGTTTTTTATTGCCAGAGACTTTATTTATTTATTCACTTTTATACAAATTACATTTTAAACATCTTGCAAGCGAGAGATAAAAACGAAACTTTAACAAATTACTTCCGTTTATAAAAATAATCTCGGTAATTTATTTTGACACTTTTCAATTTATAAGAAAAATCTCGTAGCACAGATAAATCACGAATATCCACTATTTTATAGTTAAATGAAATGGCAATAAAAGTTGGTAATGGTCACTTTCACAGGTGAACTTAATGCCTTTTCGGGAACGTTGTTAAAATGATTAATGATTATCATGTTTTGCAAAAATTTAGTAATTAGATTCGTCGGAATAATATTATCTCGAGCCGTCCTAGATGGAGTTATCGTCGTCTCACGGTTCATAATAATTAATATTTAATACGATCTCAGTCTAACATGATCTATATAATGGTAGTAAGACATCCGTTGAAAATCACCCAATTTGCCATTCCACAGAGTGGAAATGACTAGAGGAACAATGCGGGCCCCTCACACCACTCCTACTACGAAAACCTCTCCTCGGTCGAAATTCCACCAATTCGCCCTCCCTAACAAAGCCGTTTCGGAATGGGGGGCTACCCTAAAACGACAAACAGTATGTTACACTTGATAACGGCTATAACAATTAATTATATAATTTACAAAAGCCAACTGAAACAAAAGCTTGCTTACCAGTAACGATTTGTTAATTAAAACTATATAAAAATAAACACACAGAACACACATTATAACGCGCATTACGAGTCCGACCATATTCTCATCGGTTTATAATTCATGTAAACAACAAACTGCAAAATATCCCCAGAGATTCTGACACGTTGGACAAATTTTTATTTCCGCTGTGAGACTCCATATCCTACTGTTTTAATAAAATATCGCAACGCGTATGCTGCATTTATTCAACAAAAGACCACAAAAATATTTCACTTCTAGTTTTCAAACTTCATCGTTTATTATCAGAAATTGACTGGTCTTATATTGGCTCATGCGCTTATTGAAGTGCTTTATATCGTTGCTTTGACCAGACTGTTCCTCCTTATATGAAAATAAAATCTAAGTATCCTCCCTGGCTTAGTAAAAACCTTATTAAAGTAAGTACTTCAATGAAAACGTTTCTTTCATGAAGAGTTCATGCAACTGAGATGAATTTAAACGTCTTTATTCCGAAGCGAAGTTTTTGGTTCAAATTTGCTAAGCATTGGTAATTGGAAATCAAAAAAAAAATCGGGTTACTCAAATATGACTGTTATTTATATTGATTGTTATTTTTTGAAGACAAATAATTAAAAAAAAAAACTTTTTATTAACCTTGTATACAATATAACTTTGTTTTAAGAATTATTGTTATATCTTTAAAAATAATGGAGCTAAGGTTTGGGCGTTTTTTATAATCCATTCTGTATACAGGGTGCGTTAGAACTGGCGATCTAGAGGAAAATTTCAAGTAAAAATTCTATCTGTCAAAAAATTTTGACATTTATTTTTTTACATTTGAATTTTTTATGTCTATTAAATGATACTGATGATTTTTTATGTTTCTTTATAATTACACAAAAATTTTGCCAAAAAAACCACAAATAACATTAAACAGAGTTACGATTTAGGATATAGCTCTTCTAATAGTCTGTAGCAAAAAAAATGGAAAATTATTTTTCCAATAAAAATAAATAAAATCAAAGTGCAAAATTTAAACTTTTATAACATTTTTTCCATGTCCATTTTTCTTTGGGGCGCGAGTTTTGGCGCACCTGTATAACAAATAAAAATCGGTACACAGTTTAAAAAACAATTTTTTTGTCGCACAGAAATTTTTTGCTTTAAATAAGTTGAGGGTAAACAATTTTTGATTACTAATAGGTTCAGCGTCAAAATGTTAAAATTTTGTGAAATCTCAACGGGTTATTGAGATAAAAAAACAGACTCTTTGCTCGCCATTTTCAGAGGGATTTAGCTCTCTTAGGAAGAATTTCCGGACATAAAAACAGCAAGGAACTTTTTTCCTAAATTGACCTGAAGAATCACTCCCGAAATTAACGTTTTTTCTTTTATAATTTTTATTCTTCTTTATTTCTCTACAATCTGTTGCATTGTCCTCTTATTGGGTTACATTTATTCAAAAAATGACCAAAAAAATTTGAGATTCATAAACTTTTAGTTTTCCTGAATTAAATATTGTTCTTGGAGGTTCACATTTATCCGATTTTATTTCGTCGCCGTGAAGGCACAAATTGATATTAGCTCTATCTCTACTTTCGCAGTCACGGGGGTGCGATTACCCTCCGCTACGATTGGTTAGGGGTGCAAATGAGCGTCTCGCATTGCTTCTAGTTAATAGTGCGTGACTGTCTTTATCATTCACACAGACCACAGACCGGAATTGTACATTTCATATTCTATCCGGTTGCTCGACTTGTCGCGCCCTTGCAATTATCTTTATTGAATAATTCACCGATCATATTTAGCAGTTTCTCCGATTAATATTATTATTATAATTCACGAAACCGAGTTGAAATCGTTTAGTACTCGAAGGCTATAATACAGCTTTAGCGAGGAATTTTAATATCCACATTCTTGCATCGACGAACAGTCTGGAACTAAACCACTCAGATTTCGTCGATTTTCAACCGAGAAAAATATTTTAATTGTAATTGTGTAAATTACTCGATAGCGCCACAATCCTCAAGAGTGCACTAAGGTAGAACATGAAAAAGGAAGCGTTCCCTAAAGACAGCCTCCTTGAAAGCTGGAAGTCTCACTAGAGACGAAAGTTTAAGGCAAAAAGCGAGAGAGAGGTACAGGATGTAAATGGCCCTGAAACCCACAGGATTGCAAAGTTTTTCCACGATTCTAATAACTTTTTTCAATGGTAAAGTAATTAGTCGTCGTCGTCGAAATGTTTTCATTCGTTTTATCTATAAATGCAGAGGGTTTTCCGGGCGCCTCGACGGTTTTCGTTTAATATATGCGGGGACACGGTCACTGCATCCACTTTGGACGACGAGAAAGAACAAAGGGATTCGCTCTGGTTAGCATAATCACATTACAGCAGACCATCGTTGAAAAAGTCGGGGCCCGTTTGCGAACGCAACCACCACCATGTGGACTACTAAACGAATTTCGGACAGGGACAATTAAACTCATCGAGAGATAGAGTCAGTCCGGGAGAGAGTAATCACACTTTTTTTTCAATTCTAACTATAAGTCTACAACTTATAAAAGTAACAAAATGAAAAACACATTTTTTGATTCCAAAAAATATTAATATATTCTGATGTGTAAAATCCATCTCTTCCACACTGTGCGGGTGAAAGGTTTTTGATTATTATTTTTATTATTTTTTTGACAATGTTTTCTATATTGTTGTTTGCTGCATTTATTGTCTTTTGTGGTTTCTTTGCAGTTTATTTATGTGTTTTAAACAGAGTATGTAAATATTAAAGTCAATTCCACAAATCGATAAATTTTTATTTAGTTACAAGATAAAAGAAAATTGAAATGTTAACTGTTCATAACCAATGGAAAAATATGCAGAAGGAATAGGATTTAGACATTATTGCAATGTAAAAAATAAAAGGACGAGGTCAGTGAAACTGAAGCCTCGCCCGTGAAAAATTTTGGAGCTTATTTATCTGTATTAGCCGCACTTTTTTTCTAATGTTAATTGAAAAGATATTAAAAAAATAAAAGATAAAGCAAAAAATAAATTATTTAGCTAAAAATTTGGTGTATGAAGCAACAAAAAGGAAAAAAACGTATTTTTCAAATAAAAACATTGAAATTGAAAAAACGACTAAAGCAAAATTAGATGACAAAATTACAAAAATTAAATTTTTTATTACTTTTTTAGTCTGAYATTTTTTGTTTCTAAACAAAACAAACCATAAAGTACATGTAAA
>NW_025400983.1:375366-388375 GCF_015345945.1 Tribolium madens
AAAGAAAAGAGAATTTAAAAAGAGCCAAATAAAGAAAATGAAAATAGAAAGGGAAATTAAAGAGTAGAGAAAATAAAGGAATTGAAAAATATTCCAATATTGTTTTGTAATGTAAATTTTTTAAATATATGATTTTTAAAACATTTTTGTGAGCAAAACTATGTATAAGAAAAACCAAACAATTTTTGAAGAATAGAAAGGAAAACAGATTGAAGAAATAAGAGAGAAGTGAAAAGAGAAAAAAAAAGGGATAGAAAAAAATCAGGGCCAGGGATTGAACCCTAAACTTTTAATAATCCTGTGTAAAATTAAAAAGAAACATTTTACAAAAAATTAAATAACCAATTTGAAAAATTTTAACTTTTCACATTTTTGATTAATTTTATTTATTTTACTTTTGTTTACGTAACATAGAGATTGAAAAATAATGTTCAAGTTTTTGTTAAGTATTTGAATTTTTTTGTAAATTATGAAACAACCCGTTGGGCCATTTCTCCCGGCTTCACCCTATGACAACTGCAATGGAACAATTCCAACTTATTTTTATTGATTTTTTAAACAATTTTATTTATTATTGTCGCAGTGCATGATTAAAAAAACAAGTTTGAATGAAATATAGCTCATTAGTGCATTTTATGTAAAAGCGAGTCGAGGTTTTGTATATTAAATACAGGGCTGTAACGATCGTTGCATTACTTGTGGATTAATCGAAATCCGCCTCTTTTATGTAAATCGCTTGGATATGAAAATGCAATTAGTTATTGTCAAGCACTCACCTCTCCATTATTGTTGTCAAGCGCTAATTTTCAGTAAAAAAGCGAAATTTTAGTGAAAAAAATATGGTAATGGAGACAAAGTTTGAGCTTGTTACATCGAGAAACTCCATTTCAATACATTGTAACGGTCGTAATCTAAACTGCAAGGGAAATTCAGCAAATTCAGCTCCTCTCTATGTAACATACTTGGCTTGTTATGAACTTATTTGCTATAACTTGAAGCAAATTCGAGTTTATGTAAATAAGAGGCAACAACATCAAGACGCTGCCACATCAATATTACTAACTTCATTACTCGCTTCAAAGAGAAAAAAAAAGAAATAAAACGATTATCATTAAAACAAGGAGCGCTACGTCAATCAATAAACAAAATGGGCCTTTTCTAGTTTTTAGTTTTCTCCTGGCAAAATTCCAAGTCCAGAAACGAAAAATTGAGATTTATCTTGCGCTATTTAATATTAAATGAAAGCCAACGGACCGTAAACATCTTCGACAGTTGCATTGTTGTAGGCCTATTATAAGACTTTCCTTCTGTCCTGAAAAATTAACTAGCTGAGATAAACAAAAGCCGGGGTAATTTCGTCGAGAAAAAATAAGCTTGCGATGTTGTAAAATAATTGTTGTGCAAATTATTGATGGGATGTGTGATGTATTGGTATTTGCGGTTCGGGTTAATGCACACCATTAATAAAAATTACATGGAACAGAATGAGCAAAATGTTTGCACTTGAATTATAATCAAACTGAATTTCGGTTAGAACAATGGCGTTTCCTTGGTAAAAACTCCATTTAGTGGCGAATTTAATTAGTTTGTGATTAGAGTGTTGGTTGACGGAGACGTTCTAATGTGGGCTTTTGTTATCCAAGAGAACGGCTTTTGAGAACGTAACCCCATCACGTGTGTGTGACATTGGAGGTATTAGCATGCGAGAAGGGGTATTCTATTGAGGAAAACCACTTTCATTATATCAGATGCTGAAATGCGCATTTTTTTCATGTAAAACTGTTGAAATTATTTTGACGTATGTTGGCAGAATTGAAGGGGTAAGTATAGTTACCTATACAGAGTGCGCCAGAACTCGCGCCCCAGAGAAAAATGCCGTATAAGGTAAGATACCAAGAACATGGATAAAATATTTAAAAAAAAATCTATAAAAATTTCGAAGTTATGAGGTTTTAAAGTTTGCACTTTGACTCTATTTATTTCTGTTGGAAAAATAATTTTTCAAGTTTTTTTGCTATAGGCTATTAAAAGAGGAAACAAGGAACTTGTATCCTAAATTCTAACTCTGTTCGATGTTATTTGTGGCTTTTATTGGCAAAATTTTTGTCCCTTTACTAAATAATTGTAAAAAAAAACATATACAAGATCATCAGTATCATTAAATAGATATAAAAAAATGTCAAATGTCAAAATTTTTTGACAGATAGAATTTTTTAAACATTTTTTTCATGTTCCTGGTATCTTACCTTACTCGAAATTTTTCTCTGGGGCGCGAGTTCTGGCGCACCCTGTATTTGGAGTTATATTTTAATATAATCTGCTGGTACTTTTTTCCCATTTGTTTTTGATAAAAAAAAATCACATGATATACCAGGTGAATAAAAAGTATGGAACAAAACGTTTTTTGCTTAAACTATTTATTTTTTGAAAAAACTAATTGATGAGTGCTAAAGTACTATAAAAATGTGATGATTTAACAAGAATAAAAATTTTCGAAATTTCCTTTTATTTTTGAGTTCTACAAAAAAATTAATTTTTTAAATGACAACCCACTATAAAATCATTTTTCTCAAAAAAGCTATACTCTAAGGATTATAACTATCTGCTTTATTTTTAATTTTTTCAAAAAAATTGCAATTTTGCCATAAAAAATCGCATAACTCAAAAACAAAACAAAATTTCGTTCTGAAATTACGATCACATTTTTTATATTACTTTAATTTATATTAATTATTATTTTCCGGAGGCAAATGATTAAAAATAAAACCACTAGGTTCCATAGTTTATATTCACTCTGTATAAAGTCCTATGTGAATATTGTTTCCTTGTTATAAGAAAACTTGGGTAATTATGTTTTTTATAGATTTTTTAACGATCAAATGTACATGACCCTTTCATCCACTATAATGCATTACTTTATGTTATTAGAAAAATGATAAAAGTGTTATGCACCTATAACAAGCTTTATTTTCTAATATAAATTTTGTGATAACTATTGCTTTATAAAAATATTTCAAATTTAACAAAACATTTATAAATGAAATTCTAACGACACAATATAAAAAAGTGTGCTTTATGCTGTCCCTAAAATTAACATTCTCATTTAAAAGATTTTTTTTTCTTGTTTACTGGGTGTAATTTTGAAGCTAGTTCATCGATTTTTCGAAAACGGATTTCCATATTAACACAATATTTTTCAATAAAAGACGGAATTATATCGAAATATTTAGACAAAAATATACCAAAAAGTCACCAATTTATGTGAAAAATAGTGAATTTTGCTTGTTTACATCACGTTTTTTATAGGATTCTGTTAAAACATATTGAAAAATTAACAAATTGGGTTGAAAATGACCTTTTTTATGATTTTTTGGCCGTTTTAGCACGTTTTTCAATTAAAAATTTACAAAATTATTTCGTCACAAATCGCTAAATTTACTCAAAAATGGTGTCATTTGTCATTTGTGCTAAAAATTTTATTCAAAAATAATACCATTTTTTCGTTTTAGGACGTTTTTTAGTCAGAATCGCAAATTTTTGTCGAAAATGAGGTAAAAATTTTTTGAAAATATCAACACCTTTGAGTTTTTCTGTATTCTGCAAACACACATGTGGCATATGCCATTGAAAACTAATATTCACGAAAAAAAAAGTAACAAAAACTACATCGTTTTACATTACATAGATTTGCATACAAAATTTAAATGTTTAATTTGGTTGTTTCTAAAATATTATTTTAGTTTTTTTACTACAAACTTCAAAATAATTCTGCCTAATTTTGTTTTGAGCTAAGGGGTTTAACCCCTAAACCCTCCTTTGCTGCGCCACTGGCACAGAGCGCATTAAATATTGGGACTATTTTAATCATCTAGGCATTTTTTGAGTCCAACTTTTTGAGCCGAAAAATCATCTAGTTGCTTTTTTTCCAAACGTTTTAGCAGGTTTTTTAATCAAAAGCACAAAACTTCGTCAAAAATAAGCCGCAAAATCACATAATTAATTCGAAAATTAAGTTATTTTTGCTTTTTTCAAACATTTAGTTGCGTTTTTAAGTCTAAAACAAAGTTTTTTCTATATCTTTGCTAAAAAACATACCAAAAGTAATACATATACCAGACTAAATAAAAAATGACATAATTTATGCTCTTTTCGAGCGTTTTAAAACATTTTTCAACAGAAAAAGCAATTATTTCGCAAAATTTTGTAAATAATACGTCGGAAAGTAATTGAATTAAGTCTAAATAATGTTATTTGTGCTTTTTTTAAACATTTATTTATTATTATTTATTTATTTAAACATATTTTAACACCTTTTTCCACTCTTTATTCAACAATCTAAGTTGTACATAACGCCTTTAGCATTTGGTAATTTCATTCCTAATAGAAATCAACACTTAAAAGTCTTTTTCAATGCGAAAAAAATTGTTTTAAAAGTAAATACCAGTTTTCAAAAAACGTTACATAATCCCTCACCCCTTCAATTATTATTGTGCGACGACCGTAGCATGTTAAACGTCGATTACACGCATTCAGATTTTGCCTCGATTCGATCAGACCGGAAATATTTATGTGAAAGGGTACAAATGTTATGTTAAAAATACAACAACGTTGAAAAATAGAATAGAATTCGACAAGGAAACTTTATGAAATGTGACAGGTTAAATGAGGTGTAAAGTGCCAAACACGATAAATAATTTATCGACTCGGACTCACCAAAAAGATTAATAAATTGATTCAGACTGACAAATTATATCAGAAGATTCGATTTAAATTTCTAATAAATCTTCCCCTTGTAAGATTTTGCGTTTTACTGTTTTAAGTGCGTTATAAATCATAACCGAGAGCAAAAATTGTAATTTATAGTGAAATTGGCAAATTTTTGTAAAATAACTTGTCGTAATGAAGGCAGAGTTGCAAAGCCGAGTCTCAAGTCAACACTCTTAAGCAAGTGATAAAACCTCTTGAAATACTTCAAAGGATTTGAGGGGACTTATAAATGTTCGCCACTTTATAACATTATTTTCATGCCTGGCTTGCTTTCAGGCGTACCAACTCCCACCATGTATTGTGACTGAACTAATTAACAAATTGGTCGGATTTTTGCAAGTTTTCTATTTCGAACGGGCAATTAGGGAAAGATTCATGACTCGAGTCATATTTTAAATCCTTGATATTATGAACTGAAAATTCATCAAGAGAATAGCTTGAAAAATGCTGGGCACAAACAGCGTAGAATTTAGAAGACCTCATTTATTGTTTGCAGGTTTTTATTGCTTCGTTCAATATTTAACTCGGAATTTTCCAATTTAGCCGTCGAGGTTTTTTTTAGTTGAAATTTGTAGTGGATACGCGCCAATTACTGGACGATTAGCGTTGATAATTTTTTGATTAGTCAAAGCAAACGTCAATTTGTAAAACAAATTTTCTGAATTTTCAAATGAAAAGCCAAGGTGGCAATTATCGCTTCATTTATTCAACTTTTCTATACAAAGTACGACTGAACAAATTCAGTCTTTCAAAAACTTTTCATAATATATTTAAAAGCTTATCTACACGAGCTTAAATTAAAAATAAAAGCGCCCGTTTGAGATTAGGAAATGAAAAATGCGGCGCAGCTTTACCACTCCGGGCTTACAAATTATTCATCTTAAAACGAACAAATACCGAGTAGTTATTTTAACGAAAACAAATTTATTTCACCTTTACGCTTTTTTCTGTCAAACACACGTTTCTATTAATATTTCATTGTGTTGTGACATGAAATTATGTTTTTACTTGTGAAATCGTTTAATGTGTCCATTCGATAATAATGTCTCGGGTTAATGACTACTTACGCTGACAGCTCTAACGTAAATGGGACCTCGAGGACATACCTGAAACAAATTTATCATCACAATATACACATTTACAATGTTGAACTACATTATTTACATGAGATTAAAACAACCCAATAACAAATATTGAAAGCCTCACACAACATCGCCTTTTTATTACTTTATAAACTTATAGTACACAGGGTGAACAAAAAGTATGTTTTTTTTGATTATTTGCCTTTTGAAAAATAAGTGTCTGATTTTAATTGTTTACTGGGTCAAAATGCATGTCAAGAATTTAACCGTTTATACAGGGTGTTTCAAAACTCGCTCCACAAAAAAAATCCAACTTAAGATACCAGGAACATGGAAAAAATATTGAAAAATTCTATGTATTTTGATATTTTTATGATAATGATACTGATGATCTTGTATACGTTTTTTATAATTATTTGTTAAAAGTACAAAAATTTTGCTAATAAAAGCCACAAATAAATTTGGAAAATTATTTTTCCAACAGAAATAAATACAAAAGTGCAAAATTTAAACTCTCATAACTTCAAAATTTTTATAGAGAGAATTTTTTTTAATTTTTTTCATTTTCCTAATATCCTACCTTACACCCGCACCCTGTATATTTCGGTTGAAAAAGTAATTTTACATGTTTTTTACTGCAGAAAAACATAATGTTAAATGTCAAAAAATAATTGTCATAATTTTCACTTAGAATTTGTTTCTGGAGCACGTGGTAATTTTCATTTTTATGTTTTAGTTTAGTTGTGAAAATACACGTTAGAAATCTCTTTGCATATTTTCATTAAATTGGACATTTATATTGGAACAAAAAATAATTAAAAAAATTAAGATGCTATAAAATGTGACTTTTTTATTAAATCAAGTTTTGTTTTGCTTGCTTGATAGACAGACTTTTTCTTTTTCATCAATTAATCTTTTTCAAAAAATAGTTTAAGTAAAACTTGTTTATTTTTATATTTTTTGTTTGTCAATGTCAGTCTTAAGTTAAAATGGTTTGCACTAGTGAATTCCTCAGATTATTTTATAAAATGTGGATGTTTCATGAAGTGGAATTTTTTTATTTTTTAGAATTTTTTGTCATTTAGTTACTGCCAAAGCGGATTTTGGCCAATAATTACAAAATTATTGATGGTTCCTTTTTATATTTTTTAATTCTCTATTTTTTTATTAGATCATTATCCTGGCATTAATACTCATTTAAAAAATTGCAATTATGTATACAGGGTGCGCCAGAAGTTGCCTCCAGAGAAAAATTTCAAGTAAGATGAAACTGATGACTTTGTATATATTTTTTACAATTATTTACTGAAGGTACCAAAATTTTGCTAATAAAAGCTAAATAACAATGAACAGATTTACAATTTAGGATACGGGTTCCTTGTTTCCTCATATGATAGTCTGTAGCAAAAAAACTTGGAATATTATTTTTCTAACAGAAATAGAGTCAAAGGCAAAGTTGTTATAAATAGAATTTTTTTTAAACATTTTTTCCATGCTCCTGATATCTTGGCATTTTTCTCTGAGGCGTGAGTTTTGGCGCATTCTGTATAATCTTTTTTTATATAAATTTTGACTCAATATGACAAATCTTGGGACAAAACAAAGTTTTTAGTTCAAAAATCTGCTTCAAATCTTTAAAAAAGCAAGAATGGCGTTATTTCCAGCTTGATTATGTATTTTTTTTGTTAACTTTTTTATTTCTACTTAAAAAAAAAACGTGCCAAACGCTTGAGAAATGCTAATATAACATAATTTTTATTTTTAAGTGAATTCCTCAGATTATTTTATAAAATGTGGATGTTTCATAAAGTGGAATTTTTTATTTCTTTGAATTTTTTGTAATTTAGTTACTGCCAAAGCGGATTTTGACTAATAATTACAAAATTTTGATGGTTCCTTTTTGTGTTTTTTAACACTCTATTTATTAAAAAATTAGATCATTATCCTGGCATTAATACTCATTTAAAAAATCGCAAATACGTATACAGACTGTTCCGTCTAAACCCCACTTTAGAAGTATTGGGAGTTGGAATAATTGTATTTATTTGAAAATTGCCATAAACCATTAAGTCCTCCAAAATGATGGCGCCACTTCCGGTTATACCGGAAGTCGGTCTCAACTTTCTTATTTTAAAGGGAAAGGTATATTTTTTACTGCGTTTTTGGATTAATCGGGTTATTTTAAGGGAGTTTTCATCAGCTTTCCCTATACCTAAATTTAGCCGTTTTTGAAATATTTGGAGTTTTTCAAAAAGTTTTGGATTTGCACGTTCCATTTTAAAAACCGGTAAATCTGCCATTTTTTTAGATTTTAAATTCCTTTTTTTGCGTTTGAAAGAGAAAGCTTAGATCCTTTTTCTGGTGTTTTTAAATTTTGGAAAAAAAATAACATTTCTCAAAATTTTAAGGTTACTTTTGTAATAATTCAAATACTCATAACTCAATTTTTTCAAATGAAATACCCCAATTTTTATTTTACTAAATAGAAGAGAATTTAATTGTGCATTGATCTGTATTAACATTCCCTTTACCTAAATTTAATAATTTTCAAGTTATGGACTTTTTTACTACAGAAAATTTATTACTAGCCATACCCGTTTTCGCAAAGTTTGCTATGGAAATCAAAAATGTCAAAATTGTTTCTCAGTAATCGTCGACAGTGACTTATTATTTGCCAAATAGTGCCAAAATATGGAGAATCAAAGTTATGCAAACTTAATTATTATTGTTCTACCATGCAATCATTATTTAAAGCTAGCAAGTGAGAAAAGTTTATTTTTGTTTAATGAACGATATCATAATTTTGTTACACTTTCCATAAATACAAAATAAATTAATTAAATCTAAGTGTGAGTAGCTTTGACTCTCCATATTTTGGCACTATTTGTCAAATAATAAGTCACTGTCGACATTTATTGAGAAACAATTTTGACATTTTTGATTTCCATAACAAACTATACGAAAACGTAATAGATTTTCGACAGTCTTAACAAAAAGTCACCATAACTTAAAAATTATTAAATTTAGGTATAGGGAATGTTAATACAGATCGATACAGAATTAAATTCTCCCCCTTTTTGTATAATAAAAATAGAGGTATTTCATTTGAAAAAAATGAGTTATGGGTATTTGAATTATTACAAAAGTAACCTTAAAATTTTATAGTTTGTTAATTTTTTTTCAAAATTTTAAAACACCGAAAGAAAGATCTAAACTTTCTCTTTCAAACGCCAAAAAAACGAATTCAAAATTTTAAAAAATAGCAGAGTTACCGGTTTTTAAAGTGGAAGCTGCAAATCCAAAAATTTTTGAAAAAGTCCAAATATTTCAAAAACTACTAAATTTAGGTATAGGGAAAGCTGATGAAAATTCCCTTAAAATAAGAATGTTGAGACCGACTTCCGGTATAAGCGGAAGTGCCGCCATCTTGAAAATATTTTCATTTCGGAGGACTTAATGGTTTATGGCTATGTACCAATTTTCAAATAAATACGATTATTGCAACTCCCAATACTTCTATAGTGGGATTTAGACGAAACACCCTGTATAACTGTTGATAACTTGAAAATATGCAAAATATTCTTATTTCGGTTGTTAATTTTGCCGAAATTGCTACAAAATCTAGCTCCTTATGTTTTTTCCCTATTTGACAAAAAAAAACATTGTGAAAACCGCAATTATATCCAAAAATTGGTATTAATTTTCTGCAAGTTGTCCCAATATCTCTCCCGTCATAATATAGAAGCGTCTATCTTGCGTTTGCACTCACTTCACTTAATTAACTGTCGAAAGAATGCAAACGCACATTAAATCATCTAACTATTCGTGGAAAAAAGTAAACGCCGCAATAATCCCACTTTAATCACGCGTTGATTTTTCATGTAAGTGGGATTATTGGTGTCCTTCCCCCAATCATCCTAGGAAATAAGAGCTGATTGAAGGCCTAGATAGGGCATTTGACCGGAGTTTAACGCGACGTGACAAGTATATATGAGGGCGAGCTTCATTATAGACAAGCGTATCGGCGACATTAATAAAGTGTGACGTGTGCCTTTGACTACCCTTAAATGAACAATCCCACACCTTTCAAGCGTGTTTTAATGAAGAATTGTTGCGAAATTATTTTCACGTCGTCGATGATGATTAAAGTCGTTTGTAATTTGCACTCGGGTCAGGCAGAGGAACGATTCAAACTTTGCAGATGTCCGCAAAGAAT
Organism: Tribolium madens; assembly: GCF_015345945.1. Taxonomy (NCBI): domain Eukaryota; kingdom Metazoa; phylum Arthropoda; class Insecta; order Coleoptera; family Tenebrionidae; genus Tribolium; species Tribolium madens. The sequence goes on from NW_025400983.1 coordinate 385,432, forward strand.
CCGATTCCGTGTGGGTTATTGCGACGACGACGACGACGACGACAAATCGAATTAGCATATTTATTCAAATGCGTTCATCTGTGCACGAATTAGAATCAAAGGCGGACCTACTGGAAATGTCCTCGCGATTAATTTATATCCACACACTAAATTATTCCATTATCTTGTGTTTTTGTTCAGAGACGTGGATTTTTTTTTCCATTAAATGGTAAATATTTGGAAACTTGATGATTTATCGACGTTGGATAAATATTTAAATGTTGGAAAAAGCACGAATTATAGAACTGCTTAGGTGTTGACTTTCCCTCATTAAAACTTCGATAAAACGCTAAATTAACGAGGATTCAGGTCACTATTTTTAAAAATGTGCTCAAAATACACGCTCATGTTACATACGCTTTCCTCTACAGAGTCATGTAATTAGATCAAAATCTGAGGAATTCTTCCTTCAAGCAAGAAAGCTAAACCTTTAAAACACGGATCAATTATTTTTTAATAAAGATTCAGAATATGCAATAAAAAAATATGTGCAATGACACAATTGTTAATCGCTAATGAAAAATGCCATAATCTATCCTTGAAAGAGGTCCCGCTTACAAGGAAAAAGAATAAAATTGTGTTAAAAAACACAAACTTGGGCGGCTACAAAAAAAGAACGATATTACCGAATTTTAATCACCCCTGACTGTCAAGCAAAATTTAGGAACCGCATTTATTGGACTAACTAATTCAGTACAAAAAGTGCAAGAATTTACCACCAATAGTTCAAAAAATTCTAAAAGTTCTAGGTTAATTTATCACAGGTTTTCAGGATTGTATTATCGTATCAACAAGAGGGATTTAGGGACATTCGTAAATAGGTTAGGTTGGTTTCTAGTGACAAACAAAAGAAATCGTAACTAGTGTCAAAAATTTAGGTTAAGTCACATGTCAGTTTGTGGAGGTAACTCAATTGATAATTGACAGGTTGACAAAAAACGTCAACCTTCATTTAAAATTCAAAATTACTGAAAATTCTAGTTACAAACAACATGAAAAACGTAATTATCCTAAAAACTCAAATCCTAGGTGGGTTTAGAGTTAATTTTGATAATCTTTTTTCATAAATTAGGTCAAAATTCTAACAACATAATCGACGTAATTGAGACGAGTGATTTTGTTAATTTTTTGTGTAGAGGTTAATTTTTTCGTACTTAAGAATATAATAGTAGTTTCGCTTAATTTTAAATTGAGAAAATTTGTGTTAAAATTATATTATTTTAAGGTGTATTTCTAAGTTGCTTAGATTTTAAATTCCATAATAATCCGTTGGCGAATAACAAAGATATTAGTTCTGAAAATCTTACGTGAGACACTCTGTATAAACTTTGACAATTATCAATGTTGAAAGATACGATCAGGAAGGACGCAAATGGGGTTGTCATAATTTACATGTAAGAATTAAAAATATTGAATTGAAATGTTTCACAACAAATAACTAAAGATAATTAAACCAAAGCTCTAATAGATTTATGGATATTTTTTTAAGTTCACTCGGTAAAAAAACAGCTTTTTGTACCTTAATATTAATGTTGTTAATCTAGTTCAAAATTTCTTTAGAAATGGAATTTGTTTACTAGAATTTTCATTGAACATTTGTCTCTTGTTGTTGTTCTGTTTTCTTTCGTAAATTCGAAATCCACAGCAATAAGACCAACAATTGTTGAAATCTAACACCTTATTCTTACAGCGGTAAAACCATTTTGAAACATTTCATCACAAATTAGCAACAAATTTACTTATTTTTGAATAAGTACTTGACACGTGAAGAAATTGATTAGAATTTTTTTGGGTCACAGAAATCGCTCTGATTGGGTAATTTAAAAAAGCTTTTTCTTTAAAACAAAATACAATAAATCAAAAATTATTAGGAATTGCCACGCAAAAGATTTTAGTCTGTTTAAGCACGCGGTATACAAGTTTTTAGTCATAAATTGTTGTTAGATAACAATGTAGTCAAATTAGTTTCGGCTGTATGGAGTCGACGTAGAAACGTACATATGCCAGACGAAATTTAAGGGGTTGCAAGGCTATGAAATATTAAGGGCTACATTTCCATACATTACCGGCTTGTATCTATCTATATAATAGAAACTGTTATTCACGATGCGCCACTTCTATTATCCAAATCATGAAGCTTTTGCCAAAATTGCGTGCGAAATCGATCCGCTGCTATATTTCATCAAAGTTTATCATCAAAATTTTGCACTTTCAAGGCTATAAAAACAGCAAGCATCTTTCGATCGATTGGTCTAAAAAACGTTGAAAAGGAAGAGAACCAATATGTGGGGGCTTTATAAGCACCACAAACCTCTTAATATCCTCAAGCCGTTAGTTGAACAACACCTGTTGGCAAATCGGACGCAAAGGTTTACTAAAATTTGTGTCTGAATCAATTGAAACAAAGTTGGAGAATCGCTAGAAGCGTTCGTCTAAACAACACAACAAATTGTTTTACGCGTGATTGATTCACTTGAAACATTTGCGCAAATTATCAAAATGTTTGTATTTTTAGAATGTCGTAAAGGATTTTACGAGGCTTGACCCACTGTTTGATTTTATTACCGAAAAAATATGTTTTCTAGTAGAACAATCTGATAATTTTTATCCTGCGTTTGTAATAAAATTTTTACAGTATGATAAAAACTGATTATACAGGGTGTTCCGTCTAAACCCCACTTTAGAAGTATTGGGAGTTGGAATAATTGTATTTATTTGAAAATTGGTACATAGCCATAAACCAATAAGTCCTCCTAAATGAAAATATTTTCAAGATGGCGGCACTTCCGGTTATACCGGAAGTCGGTCTCAACTTTCTTATTTTAAATGGAAAGGTATATTTTTTACTGCGTTTTTGGATTAATCGGGTTATTTTAAGGGAGTTTTCATCAGCTTTCCCTATACC